>NW_028327531.1:300000-547412 GCF_031878675.1 Megascapheus bottae | reverse complement strand
TTATGCTATACCTTTTCTTCATTACTACAATATTCTTACACTCCTACGTTAATCCTCTTGTACCTCCCCTGACCTCTCTCATTCCTTTTTTCTATCTCTGGACCTCTGCTCGTCTTTCAACCCTTATACTGCACTGATCTACGCTTGATGTCTGTTGAGCAATATTGTATATGTAGGTGGTCAATTATTCTCTGGGCTCAGAGGGACTTAAAGACAATAGAGATTGGATTGAGAGGCTTATTGTTTTGGGTATAAATCGCTTATCAGTGGTTGTATTAGACTGGTCTGTAAGTGCACAAAAAAGAAACAGTGATAATAAAAATCAAAACTTGTGAACATCTAGTGTCTGCCAGCTACAGAGGTCAAGGTGGTTATACCTGAAAAACTATAATAGTATTTAGTAGTAATCTTGCTCCCATTTTCAAATGGGCAGAACAAGAAACTCAAGAAAAATGTCAAATCAAGAAACAACATCCCCCACCCAATGTAAACAGACAATGGAACAGTCACTGGCAAACCTATTAGGAGAGTCTTCCAAGTGCTACATAAATGCAATTGATAAACATCATTAAAGAAAAATGTGAAAATATAAAGAAAGAGATAATGGAGGATGCCAAACCTGAACAAGAGGAAAACAAGAACAAGGTGATAAGTGAAAAAGAAGAAGCCATAAAGGAGGCCATAATAAAGGTTTTTCAAAGAAAGATGGATGAATTCATAAAATCCACAAGTAAAAACTTGACCAAACCCCAGCAAATGTCCAAAGAAAATAAAGCTACTGAGCTAACCACTCAAAAGGAAATCAAGGAGATAAAGAAATCCATACATGATCTAAAACAAGAGGTGCAAGGCATCAAAAATGAGCAATTAAAAGCAAGGGAGATGAAAAATAAAGTAGATAGTTTGATAGCAGGTTAGACAATGCAGAGGAGAGAATTTCCGGGGCTGAAGATAATTTAGTTATTATAGAGAAAGAACAGAAAATGAGTCAATCCAAATGTAGGAAATATGAGAGAGCGCTTCAGGAGGTCCAAGATACAATTAGGAAGCCTAATTAAGGCTTTTTGGTATTGAGGAGGGCGTGGAGAAAGAGGTCAATGGTATTGGAAATATACTTCAGGGAATCATCTCAGAGAATTTCCCAAATATCCAGAAGGGCAGGCACATCCAGATACGAGAAGCTTTTAGAACCCCAAACAGACTTGACCAGAAAAAAATATCCCACCGCCACATTGTGATCCGAACTGGATCAATAGAAACGAAAGAAAAGACCATAAAGGCAGCCAGGGAAAAGGGATCAATAACCTATAAAGGCAAACCAATCAGAATAAACCCAGATTTCTCAGTAGAGACCATGCAAGCACGAAGTGACTGGAAACATATATGTCATGCCCTTAAATCAAACCAAGAATACTGTAGCCATCTAAGCTCTCATTCATAACTGAGGGAACAATAAAAACATTCCATTCCAGGGAAAAGCTGCAACAATATGTCAAAACAAAACCAACACTACAGAGAATTCTCAAAGATGCTCTATACATAGAAAACCAAAATAAATGCAATATAGGGAAAGAAATGGCAACTAAACAGCATACCATCTAAGGACCACAAGAACTGTCAAGACACAGGCCCTACTAAAAGCTTTTAAAAATAGTAGGAGCTAATAAATATCTCTCAATCCTAACTCTCAATATCAATGGACTTAACTCTCCAATTAAAGGGCATAGGCTGTCTAGTTGGATCAAAAAAGCAAGAGCCATCGTTCTGCTGTCTTCAACAGACACATCTTACCCAAAAACAATCATCTTTTGAAAGTGAGAGGTTGGAATAAACTCTATCAAGCTAACTGCCCCCATAAACAGGCTAGAGTTGCCATCCTCATATCAGATACAATAGACTTCAAACTAAAATTAGTAAGAAAAGACAAAGAAGGTTACTACATTCTACTAAAGGGATCTTTCCTCCAGGAAGACATAACGATCCTAAATATTTACACACCTTTTTCAAGATTCTCAAAAGATTGAAGATTCTGCCAGTGTAAGTTAGATTCCATCATTGATATTAAATAAGGCAATGTGTAGGGATTTATATTTGAAATATCACTGTTGACAAAATCTAACACACATTGGTTTAGTATTTGCTTTTGATTTCCCAAGAAGTTCAGTACAAGCTAACATGTGTGGCATATATCGACTGGGAGAAATGATTCAGAATATGTGAATCATTTGAACAGAAGTCTGTGAAAAGATACAGAAGCAGGATACCCATATTGTGATAAATTGTATCTTTTGCATATTTTGTGTTTGTTATTAATTCCATTTGTAGTGTACATTTCCAGGTAAAAAATTTAAAATGTTTCCAAACAATTTGTTATTTCAACAGCAAAAAAAGACATTTATATGCCTGATAAAATTCACAGAATCCAAATTTTTCCACATTATTTTTTGTTTTTTGTGTTTTTTTTTGGTGGGTCATAGATATTGAACTCAGCCAGGGCACTATCCCTGAGCTCTTCAGCTCCAGGCTACCACCTTACCCTGGAGCCAAGCCCCACTTCCCATTTTCTAAAGGTAAATTGGAGATAAGAGTCTCACGTCTTTTTGTGCCAGGATGGCTTTAAACCTTGATCCCCAGATCTCAGCCTCCTGAGTAGCTAGGATTATAGAAGTGAGCCACCACCCCATCATGCTCAGCTTTCTGGTTTTTTTTTAAACAAGCCCTTTGGCTGGAACTCAGTCTGAGCACTGTCCTTCAGCTTTCCTCAAGCCTAGTGATCTTCTACTTGAGCCACAGCACTACTTCTGGTTTTTTCTGTGTATGTGGTACTGCAGAATTGAACCTTCTTCTTCATACAAGCACTCTACAACTATGCCAAACTCCCAGCCCCTCCACATTAGTTGTTATGATAGATCTTTCCATGCATCTAGGATGGCTAGAAATCCTTCTTGAGTTTCCCAAGATCAGGGAGTATAGGTGTGTCCCATCCTATGTGGCTACATAACCATTGTTTAGGGTACAGTTCTCTCTTCATTCTACCCATCTAGAGCAATTTTCATCTTCCATGTATAATCATTAAACATTCAGCTCCTGTTCCTCTCTACTCCATTCTCTGGCACCATTGTGCTTTTTGGCTGTAAGGGTTTGTTGATCCTTGGAAGCTGTGGAAGGGAAAGCATACCCTAGCTCTTCCTTTATGACTGCTGTATTTTTAGTTTACTGTAATCAAGATTCATCTGTAAAATATAGTAAAATGTTCTTCCTTTTCAATGCATTGTTTTGCATATTTCTATCTTTTGATTATTATTAATAGTTGTGAATGGATTCTCCACATATTTGTTCTAGTCTCTGCTTCACCTTCCGTTAGGTACAAATCTAGAAATAGAAGTATTGGACCATATTTCTATGTAATTCTATATTTAGTACTTTTTTAGCACTCTCCACGCAATTTTTGATTGTTTTATATTCCTTGCAGAACTATTCCAAAGTTCTACTTCTTCTCACTACCTTCCCAGTAATAGTTAGACTTTGAAAGTTGTTTTTCTGTATGCGTGTGTGTGTGTGTCTGTGTGTGTGTTTGTGTGTGTGTATGTGGATCGTTTTGTTTAAAACTATATTTATATTAACATATTTAAAGTAATGATTTCATTGTAATTTTAATTTTTCTCATGACTGTTAATATTGAACTTCTTTCTACATTTTGAACTACTATTTCTATATATTCTTTTTAGAAAATCCTCTCCAATCTCCAATTTTTTTCCCGTTTCTGCGGGGTAGTGGGGAAAGTCATGGGGCTTGGACCTTGGGCCGTGAGCTCTTTAGTTTAAGGCTATTGTCCTACCCTGAGTATTGCCCCTCAGTTCTTCTGCTCACAGCTCCCTAACCCTCTTCTCATTATATACAGGAAAAAGGTCATCCTGAGTCATTTTGAAAAAGTAAAACATACAGTAAATTTGTATTATAAAACAGCAAGAAATAAATTTCTTGCCAGGTGCAGTGACTTCTACCTGTAATCCTAGCTACTCAGATATCAGGCTGATATCTAAAGATTTGGTTCAAAGCCAGCCTGGGCATTAGAAAGTCTATGAGACTCTCATCTACAGTTAACCACTAGAATATGGGAAATGGCACTGTGGCTTCATAGGTAGGGTGATAGCCTTGAGTTGAAGAGCTCAGGAACAGTGCCCAGGCCCAGAGTTCAAGCCTTGCAAATCCCCCAGTCAAAAAAAAAGAAAAAAAAGTTTCTTCCCCAAGTGACTATTATGCCAGACATAGAACATTAACATTCTGGGTGTACTTCACAGTATTATTACTTGATACCCTAAGATTTTGCAATATTCTCACAGTACCAGCATATGTCATCATATAATGTAGTTCTTTTTCAATGGAATAATTCCATTTATAACCTAAATCTACTCCCCCGACTTATTTTTGTCGATACCACAATTGCTCTACCATGATATGCCACAAGCCATTAAACATTTTATGGTGGGTAATTGGAAAGGAGTCTCATGGAATTTTGTGCCAGGCTGGCTTTGAACCATGGTCCTCAGATCTCAGTCTCCTGAGTAGCTAGGATGACAGGCGTGAGCCACCAAAACCTGGCTTGCCTTTTTATTTTTTTGTGGGTCTTGGGAATTGAACTCTGGTCCTATGGAAAGCAGTGTGGCAGTGCCTCAAAAGGCTAAACATAGAACTCCCCTATGACCCAGCAATTCCACTACTTGGCATTTACTCAACAATCCAGAAACAAGGGCATACTAAACCCACTAGCACAACAATGTTCATTGCAGCGCTATTCACCATAGCAAAGATATGGAACCCACCCAGATGACCCTCAGTTTGTGAGTGGATCAACCAGTGTGGTATTTTACACAATGAAATTCTATGCTACTGTCAGAAAGAATGACATCGCCCCATTTGTTAGGATATGGAAAGTATAGAACAAATCATATTAAGTGAAGTAAGCCAGACTCAAAATAACTTAGGCTCAGTGGTTTCCCTCATTCGTCATAATCAGTAGAAACCTTGGGCTCTAATAGCAGATATTTGCAATACAGCAAAAGGCCATATATAAGGCCATGTAATGTGAAGCTAATTAAAAGGACCACCAGGATATTGAAACAAAAGCCATATAATGAATGATTGTTGTCCTTAATGTACTATGTTGTCTCTCATCTTCTTTGCTGTCCCTTGGTTATTCCATATTGGTATAGATTCTCACTTTGTTATCTGATATATTGAATTTATTTGTATTTGGATATTTGAAATTTGATAGAGAAGGGGGGAAAACCAAGACGGGTGAGGGGTGTGGGGTTGGAGGGAAATGGGTACCAACACATGTGAAAAGGTATCAATGTATGTGAATTAATGCACCTTCTACCTGGCAAATATCATGTAACGCTTTTACTAATTACAATAAAAAAATGAAAAAAAAAGAAAGTTGTAGTGTGTGGGGAGGATGATGGGGTCAAATACATTTCTTCTTAGAAATATACCTCATCTGGTTGCCCTGGATTTTCCTGGCATTCTTCTTCGAGAAAGGCCTGTTATACTGGATTTGTGGCTTGGCAAAGATCTAGCATGTACATCTTCCAGTATGACATCCACAACTTCCATGCCTGAGACTCGAGTTTCCTGACCTTTGGCAACAGCACAGCAACACCCTTCTTCCTCCTGAGCCACAGGCCAAGTGAGCTGGCTTGAGCTGGTTTTTAGTTACAGTGTCTTGGTTTCCAGGGTTCCATATTCTGTTCCATTGTGAGGGAGGCAGGGTCACCTTTCAGGACCCATGACCGAAGATCCTTGCTCACAGAAGACCTCACCAAAGACATAGTGGAGGCAGAATCTCTCCTCCAATCTCACAATATACATGTGGATGTAGTAAACAGCACACCTTATTTGTCCATTCCCAATGTCTTCCACTAGGCCCAACTACCAGTCTGGTCTCAGGCTCAAGGAGCCTTTCTTAGGTAAGATCCAAACTTAAGGGTCAATATTGCCCTCATCCTTTACAAAACATTTGCTTCACAGTGCCTTCTCTGCCTGCATTTTGCCCCTTGTCGAATTTTTTTTTTGTTTTTGCTAGTCTTGGGACTTGACCTCAGAGTGTGAACATTGTTCTTGGGCTTTCTTTAGGCTTTAGCTGTCCCACCGAGCCACAGCACCACTTGCAGCGTTTTCTATGTATGTGGTAATGAGGAATCAAACCTGAGTCTTTTTGAGTGGTAGCCAAGGACTCTACCACTAGGTCAAACACACAGGGCATCTTGCACATATTTTTGACGTCAATCTACTAGGATATTATTAGGTTTCTGTATCCTAATCAATTTTTTCCTGATGATTAGCTTTGCTGTCATGTGTAAAAAATGCAAGAGGGAAAAACACAGAAGAATTAGTGAAATTTAAACAAAAGCATTACACATATAGATAAGTGTTCATTCTTTGTAGGAGAAAGGATATTTTGATATGATGATGATGACTTTATAATTACTATGTCAGGGTTGTGAGTTTGCCATAGTGGTAGAGCGCTTGCCTAGCATCCATGAAGATCTGGGTTTGATTGCTCAGTATCACATAGATAGAAAATATAGATGTGGCACTGTGGCTCAAGTGGCAGAGGGCTAGACTTGAGAAAACCCGAGGACAGTGCTCAGGCCCTGAATTCAAGCCCCAAGACTGGCACAAAGATAAAAGAAAATAAAAATGCTTTTTACAAGCTAATTCACTCACAGCATTGGCTTCTGAAATCTTTGCTTCTGTATCTTGTGAAATACCCCTTTCTCTCAATGTAGACAAGAAAAACAGATCCATCCCATGGTCCACTGTGAGGCCACTGGTTGGGCTAAGAGCTAGTCGTGCAGCAACCCATAAGTTTTATTCTAATACTTTCCAAACTTTGTACTCAAATATGCTACCTACTTATCAACTTAGGTCAGTTATCCTTATGCTATACCTTTTCTTCATTACTACAATATTCTTACACTCCTACGTTAATCCTCTTGTACCTCCCCTGACCTCTCTCATTCCTTTTTTCTATCTCTGGACCTCTGCTCGTCTTTCAACCCTTATACTGCACTGATCTACGCTTGATGTCTGTTGAGCAATATTGTATATGTAGGTGGTCAATTATTCTCTGGGCTCAGAGGGACTTAAAGACAATAGAGATTGGATTGAGAGGCTTATTGTTTTGGGTATAAATCGCTTATCAGTGGTTGTATTAGACTGGTCTGTAAGTGCACAAAAAAGAAACAGTGATAATAAAAATCAAAACTTGTGAACATCTAGTGTCTGCCAGCTACAGAGGTCAAGGTGGTTATACCTGAAAAACTATAATAGTATTTAGTAGTAATCTTGCTCCCATTTTCAAATGGGCAGAACAAGAAACTCAAGAAAAATGTCAAATCAAGAAACAACATCCCCCACCCAATGTAAACAGACAATGGAACAGTCACTGGCAAACCTATTAGGAGAGTCTTCCAAGTGCTACATAAATGCAATTGATAAACATCATTAAAGAAAAATGTGAAAATATAAAGAAAGAGATAATGGAGGATGCCAAACCTGAACAAGAGGAAAACAAGAACAAGGTGATAAGTGAAAAAGAAGAAGCCATAAAGGAGGCCATAATAAAGGTTTTTCAAAGAAAGATGGATGAATTCATAAAATCCACAAGTAAAAACTTGACCAAACCCCAGCAAATGTCCAAAGAAAATAAAGCTACTGAGCTAACCACTCAAAAGGAAATCAAGGAGATAAAGAAATCCATACATGATCTAAAACAAGAGGTGCAAGGCATCAAAAATGAGCAATTAAAAGCAAGGGAGATGAAAAATAAAGTAGATAGTTTGATAGCAGGTTAGACAATGCAGAGGAGAGAATTTCCGGGGCTGAAGATAATTTAGTTATTATAGAGAAAGAACAGAAAATGAGTCAATCCAAATGTAGGAAATATGAGAGAGCGCTTCAGGAGGTCCAAGATACAATTAGGAAGCCTAATTAAGGCTTTTTGGTATTGAGGAGGGCGTGGAGAAAGAGGTCAATGGTATTGGAAATATACTTCAGGGAATCATCTCAGAGAATTTCCCAAATATCCAGAAGGGCAGGCACATCCAGATACGAGAAGCTTTTAGAACCCCAAACAGACTTGACCAGAAAAAAATATCCCACCGCCACATTGTGATCCGAACTGGATCAATAGAAACGAAAGAAAAGACCATAAAGGCAGCCAGGGAAAAGGGATCAATAACCTATAAAGGCAAACCAATCAGAATAAACCCAGATTTCTCAGTAGAGACCATGCAAGCACGAAGTGACTGGAAACATATATGTCATGCCCTTAAATCAAACCAAGAATACTGTAGCCATCTAAGCTCTCATTCATAACTGAGGGAACAATAAAAACATTCCATTCCAGGGAAAAGCTGCAACAATATGTCAAAACAAAACCAACACTACAGAGAATTCTCAAAGATGCTCTATACATAGAAAACCAAAATAAATGCAATATAGGGAAAGAAATGGCAACTAAACAGCATACCATCTAAGGACCACAAGAACTGTCAAGACACAGGCCCTACTAAAAGCTTTTAAAAATAGTAGGAGCTAATAAATATCTCTCAATCCTAACTCTCAATATCAATGGACTTAACTCTCCAATTAAAGGGCATAGGCTGTCTAGTTGGATCAAAAAAGCAAGAGCCATCGTTCTGCTGTCTTCAACAGACACATCTTACCCAAAAACAATCATCTTTTGAAAGTGAGAGGTTGGAATAAACTCTATCAAGCTAACTGCCCCCATAAACAGGCTAGAGTTGCCATCCTCATATCAGATACAATAGACTTCAAACTAAAATTAGTAAGAAAAGACAAAGAAGGTTACTACATTCTACTAAAGGGATCTTTCCTCCAGGAAGACATAACGATCCTAAATATTTACACACCTTTTTCAAGATTCTCAAAAGATTGAAGATTCTGCCAGTGTAAGTTAGATTCCATCATTGATATTAAATAAGGCAATGTGTAGGGATTTATATTTGAAATATCACTGTTGACAAAATCTAACACACATTGGTTTAGTATTTGCTTTTGATTTCCCAAGAAGTTCAGTACAAGCTAACATGTGTGGCATATATCGACTGGGAGAAATGATTCAGAATATGTGAATCATTTGAACAGAAGTCTGTGAAAAGATACAGAAGCAGGATACCCATATTGTGATAAATTGTATCTTTTGCATATTTTGTGTTTGTTATTAATTCCATTTGTAGTGTACATTTCCAGGTAAAAAATTTAAAATGTTTCCAAACAATTTGTTATTTCAACAGCAAAAAAAGACATTTATATGCCTGATAAAATTCACAGAATCCAAATTTTTCCACATTATTTTTTGTTTTTTGTGTTTTTTTTTGGTGGGTCATAGATATTGAACTCAGCCAGGGCACTATCCCTGAGCTCTTCAGCTCCAGGCTACCACCTTACCCTGGAGCCAAGCCCCACTTCCCATTTTCTAAAGGTAAATTGGAGATAAGAGTCTCACGTCTTTTTGTGCCAGGATGGCTTTAAACCTTGATCCCCAGATCTCAGCCTCCTGAGTAGCTAGGATTATAGAAGTGAGCCACCACCCCATCATGCTCAGCTTTCTGGTTTTTTTTTAAACAAGCCCTTTGGCTGGAACTCAGTCTGAGCACTGTCCTTCAGCTTTCCTCAAGCCTAGTGATCTTCTACTTGAGCCACAGCACTACTTCTGGTTTTTTCTGTGTATGTGGTACTGCAGAATTGAACCTTCTTCTTCATACAAGCACTCTACAACTATGCCAAACTCCCAGCCCCTCCACATTAGTTGTTATGATAGATCTTTCCATGCATCTAGGATGGCTAGAAATCCTTCTTGAGTTTCCCAAGATCAGGGAGTATAGGTGTGTCCCATCCTATGTGGCTACATAACCATTGTTTAGGGTACAGTTCTCTCTTCATTCTACCCATCTAGAGCAATTTTCATCTTCCATGTATAATCATTAAACATTCAGCTCCTGTTCCTCTCTACTCCATTCTCTGGCACCATTGTGCTTTTTGGCTGTAAGGGTTTGTTGATCCTTGGAAGCTGTGGAAGGGAAAGCATACCCTAGCTCTTCCTTTATGACTGCTGTATTTTTAGTTTACTGTAATCAAGATTCATCTGTAAAATATAGTAAAATGTTCTTCCTTTTCAATGCATTGTTTTGCATATTTCTATCTTTTGATTATTATTAATAGTTGTGAATGGATTCTCCACATATTTGTTCTAGTCTCTGCTTCACCTTCCGTTAGGTACAAATCTAGAAATAGAAGTATTGGACCATATTTCTATGTAATTCTATATTTAGTACTTTTTTAGCACTCTCCACGCAATTTTTGATTGTTTTATATTCCTTGCAGAACTATTCCAAAGTTCTACTTCTTCTCACTACCTTCCCAGTAATAGTTAGACTTTGAAAGTTGTTTTTCTGTATGCGTGTGTGTGTGTGTCTGTGTGTGTGTTTGTGTGTGTGTATGTGGATCGTTTTGTTTAAAACTATATTTATATTAACATATTTAAAGTAATGATTTCATTGTAATTTTAATTTTTCTCATGACTGTTAATATTGAACTTCTTTCTACATTTTGAACTACTATTTCTATATATTCTTTTTAGAAAATCCTCTCCAATCTCCAATTTTTTTCCCGTTTCTGCGGGGTAGTGGGGAAAGTCATGGGGCTTGGACCTTGGGCCGTGAGCTCTTTAGTTTAAGGCTATTGTCCTACCCTGAGTATTGCCCCTCAGTTCTTCTGCTCACAGCTCCCTAACCCTCTTCTCATTATATACAGGAAAAAGGTCATCCTGAGTCTTTTTGAAAAAGTAAAACATACAGTAAATTTGTATTATAAAACAGCAAGAAATAAATTTCTTGCCAGGTGCAGTGACTTCTACCTGTAATCCTAGCTACTCAGATATCAGGCTGATATCTAAAGATTTGGTTCAAAGCCAGCCTGGGCATTAGAAAGTCTATGAGACTCTCATCTACAGTTAACCACTAGAATATGGGAAATGGCACTGTGGCTTCATAGGTAGGGTGATAGCCTTGAGTTGAAGAGCTCAGGAACAGTGCCCAGGCCCAGAGTTCAAGCCTTGCAAATCCCCCAGTCAAAAAAAAAGAAAAAAAAGTTTCTTCCCCAAGTGACTATTATGCCAGACATAGAACATTAACATTCTGGGTGTACTTCACAGTATTATTACTTGATACCCTAAGATTTTGCAATATTCTCACAGTACCAGCATATGTCATCATATAATGTAGTTCTTTTTCAATGGAATAATTCCATTTATAACCTAAATCTACTCCCCCGACTTATTTTTGTCGATACCACAATTGCTCTACCATGATATGCCACAAGCCATTAAACATTTTATGGTGGGTAATTGGAAAGGAGTCTCATGGAATTTTGTGCCAGGCTGGCTTTGAACCATGGTCCTCAGATCTCAGTCTCCTGAGTAGCTAGGATGACAGGCGTGAGCCACCAAAACCTGGCTTGCCTTTTTATTTTTTTGTGGGTCTTGGGAATTGAACTCTGGTCCTATGGAAAGCAGTGTGGCAGTGCCTCAAAAGGCTAAACATAGAACTCCCCTATGACCCAGCAATTCCACTACTTGGCATTTACTCAACAATCCAGAAACAAGGGCATACTAAACCCACTAGCACAACAATGTTCATTGCAGCGCTATTCACCATAGCAAAGATATGGAACCCACCCAGATGACCCTCAGTTTGTGAGTGGATCAACCAGTGTGGTATTTTACACAATGAAATTCTATGCTACTGTCAGAAAGAATGACATCGCCCCATTTGTTAGGATATGGAAAGTATAGAACAAATCATATTAAGTGAAGTAAGCCAGACTCAAAATAACTTAGGCTCAGTGGTTTCCCTCATTCGTCATAATCAGTAGAAACCTTGGGCTCTAATAGCAGATATTTGCAATACAGCAAAAGGCCATATATAAGGCCATGTAATGTGAAGCTAATTAAAAGGACCACCAGGATATTGAAACAAAAGCCATATAATGAATGATTGTTGTCCTTAATGTACTATGTTGTCTCTCATCTTCTTTGCTGTCCCTTGGTTATTCCATATTGGTATAGATTCTCACTTTGTTATCTGATATATTGAATTTATTTGTATTTGGATATTTGAAATTTGATAGAGAAGGGGGGAAAACCAAGACGGGTGAGGGGTGTGGGGTTGGAGGGAAATGGGTACCAACACATGTGAAAAGGTATCAATGTATGTGAATTAATGCACCTTCTACCTGGCAAATATCATGTAACGCTTTTACTAATTACAATAAAAAAATGAAAAAAAAAGAAAGTTGTAGTGTGTGGGGAGGATGATGGGGTCAAATACATTTCTTCTTAGAAATATACCTCATCTGGTTGCCCTGGATTTTCCTGGCATTCTTCTTCGAGAAAGGCCTGTTATACTGGATTTGTGGCTTGGCAAAGATCTAGCATGTACATCTTCCAGTATGACATCCACAACTTCCATGCCTGAGACTCGAGTTTCCTGACCTTTGGCAACAGCACAGCAACACCCTTCTTCCTCCTGAGCCACAGGCCAAGTGAGCTGGCTTGAGCTGGTTTTTAGTTACAGTGGCTTGGTTTCCAGGGTTCCATATTCTGTTCCATTGTGAGGGAGGCAGGGTCACCTTTCAGGACCCATGACCGAAGATCCTTGCTCACAGAAGACCTCACCAAAGACATAGTGGAGGCAGAATCTCTCCTCCAATCTCACAATATACATGTGGATGTAGTAAACAGCACACCTTATTTGTCCATTCCCAATGTCTTCCACTAGGCCCAACTACCAGTCTGGTCTCAGGCTCAAGGAGCCTTTCTTAGGTAAGATCCAAACTTAAGGGTCAATATTGCCCTCATCCTTTACAAAACATTTGCTTCACAGTGCCTTCTCTGCCTGCATTTTGCCCCTTGTCGAATTTTTTTTTTGTTTTTGCTAGTCTTGGGACTTGACCTCAGAGTGTGAACATTGTTCTTGGGCTTTCTTTAGGCTTTAGCTGTCCCACCGAGCCACAGCACCACTTGCAGCGTTTTCTATGTATGTGGTAATGAGGAATCAAACCTGAGTCTTTTTGAGTGGTAGCCAAGGACTCTACCACTAGGTCAAACACACAGGGCATCTTGCACATATTTTTGACGTCAATCTACTAGGATATTATTAGGTTTCTGTATCCTAATCAATTTTTTCCTGATGATTAGCTTTGCTGTCATGTGTAAAAAATGCAAGAGGGAAAAACACAGAAGAATTAGTGAAATTTAAACAAAAGCATTACACATATAGATAAGTGTTCATTCTTTGTAGGAGAAAGGATATTTTGATATGATGATGATGACTTTATAATTACTATGTCAGGGTTGTGAGTTTGCCATAGTGGTAGAGCGCTTGCCTAGCATCCATGAAGATCTGGGTTTGATTGCTCAGTATCACATAGATAGAAAATATAGATGTGGCACTGTGGCTCAAGTGGCAGAGGGCTAGACTTGAGAAAACCCGAGGACAGTGCTCAGGCCCTGAATTCAAGCCCCAAGACTGGCACAAAGATAAAAGAAAATAAAAATGCTTTTTACAAGCTAATTCACTCACAGCATTGGCTTCTGAAATCTTTGCTTCTGTATCTTGTGAAATACCCCTTTCTCTCAATGTAGACAAGAAAAACAGATCCATCCCATGGTCCACTGTGAGGCCACTGGTTGGGCTAAGAGCTAGTCGTGCAGCAACCCATAAGTTTTATTCTAATACTTTCCAAACTTTGTACTCAAATATGCTACCTACTTATCAACTTAGGTCAGTTATCCTTATGCTATACCTTTTCTTCATTACTACAATATTCTTACACTCCTACGTTAATCCTCTTGTACCTCCCCTGACCTCTCTCATTCCTTTTTTCTATCTCTGGACCTCTGCTCGTCTTTCAACCCTTATACTGCACTGATCTACGCTTGATGTCTGTTGAGCAATATTGTATATGTAGGTGGTCAATTATTCTCTGGGCTCAGAGGGACTTAAAGACAATAGAGATTGGATTGAGAGGCTTATTGTTTTGGGTATAAATCGCTTATCAGTGGTTGTATTAGACTGGTCTG
This sequence comes from Megascapheus bottae, assembly GCF_031878675.1. Taxonomy (NCBI): domain Eukaryota; kingdom Metazoa; phylum Chordata; class Mammalia; order Rodentia; family Geomyidae; genus Megascapheus; species Megascapheus bottae. Next base: position 533,242 of record NW_028327531.1, on the reverse strand, counting down.
TAAGTGCACAAAAAAGAAACAGTGATAATAAAAATCAAAACTTGTGAACATCTAGTGTCTGCCAGCTACAGAGGTCAAGGTGGTTATACCTGAAAAACTATAATAGTATTTAGTAGTAATCTTGCTCCCATTTTCAAATGGGCAGAACAAGAAACTCAAGAAAAATGTCAAATCAAGAAACAACATCCCCCACCCAATGTAAACAGACAATGGAACAGTCACTGGCAAACCTATTAGGAGAGTCTTCCAAGTGCTACATAAATGCAATTGATAAACATCATTAAAGAAAAATGTGAAAATATAAAGAAAGAGATAATGGAGGATGCCAAACCTGAACAAGAGGAAAACAAGAACAAGGTGATAAGTGAAAAAGAAGAAGCCATAAAGGAGGCCATAATAAAGGTTTTTCAAAGAAAGATGGATGAATTCATAAAATCCACAAGTAAAAACTTGACCAAACCCCAGCAAATGTCCAAAGAAAATAAAGCTACTGAGCTAACCACTCAAAAGGAAATCAAGGAGATAAAGAAATCCATACATGATCTAAAACAAGAGGTGCAAGGCATCAAAAATGAGCAATTAAAAGCAAGGGAGATGAAAAATAAAGTAGATAGTTTGATAGCAGGTTAGACAATGCAGAGGAGAGAATTTCCGGGGCTGAAGATAATTTAGTTATTATAGAGAAAGAACAGAAAATGAGTCAATCCAAATGTAGGAAATATGAGAGAGCGCTTCAGGAGGTCCAAGATACAATTAGGAAGCCTAATTAAGGCTTTTTGGTATTGAGGAGGGCGTGGAGAAAGAGGTCAATGGTATTGGAAATATACTTCAGGGAATCATCTCAGAGAATTTCCCAAATATCCAGAAGGGCAGGCACATCCAGATACGAGAAGCTTTTAGAACCCCAAACAGACTTGACCAGAAAAAAATATCCCACCGCCACATTGTGATCCGAACTGGATCAATAGAAACGAAAGAAAAGACCATAAAGGCAGCCAGGGAAAAGGGATCAATAACCTATAAAGGCAAACCAATCAGAATAAACCCAGATTTCTCAGTAGAGACCATGCAAGCACGAAGTGACTGGAAACATATATGTCATGCCCTTAAATCAAACCAAGAATACTGTAGCCATCTAAGCTCTCATTCATAACTGAGGGAACAATAAAAACATTCCATTCCAGGGAAAAGCTGCAACAATATGTCAAAACAAAACCAACACTACAGAGAATTCTCAAAGATGCTCTATACATAGAAAACCAAAATAAATGCAATATAGGGAAAGAAATGGCAACTAAACAGCATACCATCTAAGGACCACAAGAACTGTCAAGACACAGGCCCTACTAAAAGCTTTTAAAAATAGTAGGAGCTAATAAATATCTCTCAATCCTAACTCTCAATATCAATGGACTTAACTCTCCAATTAAAGGGCATAGGCTGTCTAGTTGGATCAAAAAAGCAAGAGCCATCGTTCTGCTGTCTTCAACAGACACATCTTACCCAAAAACAATCATCTTTTGAAAGTGAGAGGTTGGAATAAACTCTATCAAGCTAACTGCCCCCATAAACAGGCTAGAGTTGCCATCCTCATATCAGATACAATAGACTTCAAACTAAAATTAGTAAGAAAAGACAAAGAAGGTTACTACATTCTACTAAAGGGATCTTTCCTCCAGGAAGACATAACGATCCTAAATATTTACACACCTTTTTCAAGATTCTCAAAAGATTGAAGATTCTGCCAGTGTAAGTTAGATTCCATCATTGATATTAAATAAGGCAATGTGTAGGGATTTATATTTGAAATATCACTGTTGACAAAATCTAACACACATTGGTTTAGTATTTGCTTTTGATTTCCCAAGAAGTTCAGTACAAGCTAACATGTGTGGCATATATCGACTGGGAGAAATGATTCAGAATATGTGAATCATTTGAACAGAAGTCTGTGAAAAGATACAGAAGCAGGATACCCATATTGTGATAAATTGTATCTTTTGCATATTTTGTGTTTGTTATTAATTCCATTTGTAGTGTACATTTCCAGGTAAAAAATTTAAAATGTTTCCAAACAATTTGTTATTTCAACAGCAAAAAAAGACATTTATATGCCTGATAAAATTCACAGAATCCAAATTTTTCCACATTATTTTTTGTTTTTTGTGTTTTTTTTTGGTGGGTCATAGATATTGAACTCAGCCAGGGCACTATCCCTGAGCTCTTCAGCTCCAGGCTACCACCTTACCCTGGAGCCAAGCCCCACTTCCCATTTTCTAAAGGTAAATTGGAGATAAGAGTCTCACGTCTTTTTGTGCCAGGATGGCTTTAAACCTTGATCCCCAGATCTCAGCCTCCTGAGTAGCTAGGATTATAGAAGTGAGCCACCACCCCATCATGCTCAGCTTTCTGGTTTTTTTTTAAACAAGCCCTTTGGCTGGAACTCAGTCTGAGCACTGTCCTTCAGCTTTCCTCAAGCCTAGTGATCTTCTACTTGAGCCACAGCACTACTTCTGGTTTTTTCTGTGTATGTGGTACTGCAGAATTGAACCTTCTTCTTCATACAAGCACTCTACAACTATGCCAAACTCCCAGCCCCTCCACATTAGTTGTTATGATAGATCTTTCCATGCATCTAGGATGGCTAGAAATCCTTCTTGAGTTTCCCAAGATCAGGGAGTATAGGTGTGTCCCATCCTATGTGGCTACATAACCATTGTTTAGGGTACAGTTCTCTCTTCATTCTACCCATCTAGAGCAATTTTCATCTTCCATGTATAATCATTAAACATTCAGCTCCTGTTCCTCTCTACTCCATTCTCTGGCACCATTGTGCTTTTTGGCTGTAAGGGTTTGTTGATCCTTGGAAGCTGTGGAAGGGAAAGCATACCCTAGCTCTTCCTTTATGACTGCTGTATTTTTAGTTTACTGTAATCAAGATTCATCTGTAAAATATAGTAAAATGTTCTTCCTTTTCAATGCATTGTTTTGCATATTTCTATCTTTTGATTATTATTAATAGTTGTGAATGGATTCTCCACATATTTGTTCTAGTCTCTGCTTCACCTTCCGTTAGGTACAAATCTAGAAATAGAAGTATTGGACCATATTTCTATGTAATTCTATATTTAGTACTTTTTTAGCACTCTCCACGCAATTTTTGATTGTTTTATATTCCTTGCAGAACTATTCCAAAGTTCTACTTCTTCTCACTACCTTCCCAGTAATAGTTAGACTTTGAAAGTTGTTTTTCTGTATGCGTGTGTGTGTGTGTCTGTGTGTGTGTTTGTGTGTGTGTATGTGGATCGTTTTGTTTAAAACTATATTTATATTAACATATTTAAAGTAATGATTTCATTGTAATTTTAATTTTTCTCATGACTGTTAATATTGAACTTCTTTCTACATTTTGAACTACTATTTCTATATATTCTTTTTAGAAAATCCTCTCCAATCTCCAATTTTTTTCCCGTTTCTGCGGGGTAGTGGGGAAAGTCATGGGGCTTGGACCTTGGGCCGTGAGCTCTTTAGTTTAAGGCTATTGTCCTACCCTGAGTATTGCCCCTCAGTTCTTCTGCTCACAGCTCCCTAACCCTCTTCTCATTATATACAGGAAAAAGGTCATCCTGAGTCTTTTTGAAAAAGTAAAACATACAGTAAATTTGTATTATAAAACAGCAAGAAATAAATTTCTTGCCAGGTGCAGTGACTTCTACCTGTAATCCTAGCTACTCAGATATCAGGCTGATATCTAAAGATTTGGTTCAAAGCCAGCCTGGGCATTAGAAAGTCTATGAGACTCTCATCTACAGTTAACCACTAGAATATGGGAAATGGCACTGTGGCTTCATAGGTAGGGTGATAGCCTTGAGTTGAAGAGCTCAGGAACAGTGCCCAGGCCCAGAGTTCAAGCCTTGCAAATCCCCCAGTCAAAAAAAAAGAAAAAAAAGTTTCTTCCCCAAGTGACTATTATGCCAGACATAGAACATTAACATTCTGGGTGTACTTCACAGTATTATTACTTGATACCCTAAGATTTTGCAATATTCTCACAGTACCAGCATATGTCATCATATAATGTAGTTCTTTTTCAATGGAATAATTCCATTTATAACCTAAATCTACTCCCCCGACTTATTTTTGTCGATACCACAATTGCTCTACCATGATATGCCACAAGCCATTAAACATTTTATGGTGGGTAATTGGAAAGGAGTCTCATGGAATTTTGTGCCAGGCTGGCTTTGAACCATGGTCCTCAGATCTCAGTCTCCTGAGTAGCTAGGATGACAGGCGTGAGCCACCAAAACCTGGCTTGCCTTTTTATTTTTTTGTGGGTCTTGGGAATTGAACTCTGGTCCTATGGAAAGCAGTGTGGCAGTGCCTCAAAAGGCTAAACATAGAACTCCCCTATGACCCAGCAATTCCACTACTTGGCATTTACTCAACAATCCAGAAACAAGGGCATACTAAACCCACTAGCACAACAATGTTCATTGCAGCGCTATTCACCATAGCAAAGATATGGAACCCACCCAGATGACCCTCAGTTTGTGAGTGGATCAACCAGTGTGGTATTTTACACAATGAAATTCTATGCTACTGTCAGAAAGAATGACATCGCCCCATTTGTTAGGATATGGAAAGTATAGAACAAATCATATTAAGTGAAGTAAGCCAGACTCAAAATAACTTAGGCTCAGTGGTTTCCCTCATTCGTCATAATCAGTAGAAACCTTGGGCTCTAATAGCAGATATTTGCAATACAGCAAAAGGCCATATATAAGGCCATGTAATGTGAAGCTAATTAAAAGGACCACCAGGATATTGAAACAAAAGCCATATAATGAATGATTGTTGTCCTTAATGTACTATGTTGTCTCTCATCTTCTTTGCTGTCCCTTGGTTATTCCATATTGGTATAGATTCTCACTTTGTTATCTGATATATTGAATTTATTTGTATTTGGATATTTGAAATTTGATAGAGAAGGGGGGAAAACCAAGACGGGTGAGGGGTGTGGGGTTGGAGGGAAATGGGTACCAACACATGTGAAAAGGTATCAATGTATGTGAATTAATGCACCTTCTACCTGGCAAATATCATGTAACGCTTTTACTAATTACAATAAAAAAATGAAAAAAAAAGAAAGTTGTAGTGTGTGGGGAGGATGATGGGGTCAAATACATTTCTTCTTAGAAATATACCTCATCTGGTTGCCCTGGATTTTCCTGGCATTCTTCTTCGAGAAAGGCCTGTTATACTGGATTTGTGGCTTGGCAAAGATCTAGCATGTACATCTTCCAGTATGACATCCACAACTTCCATGCCTGAGACTCGAGTTTCCTGACCTTTGGCAACAGCACAGCAACACCCTTCTTCCTCCTGAGCCACAGGCCAAGTGAGCTGGCTTGAGCTGGTTTTTAGTTACAGTGGCTTGGTTTCCAGGGTTCCATATTCTGTTCCATTGTGAGGGAGGCAGGGTCACCTTTCAGGACCCATGACCGAAGATCCTTGCTCACAGAAGACCTCACCAAAGACATAGTGGAGGCAGAATCTCTCCTCCAATCTCACAATATACATGTGGATGTAGTAAACAGCACACCTTATTTGTCCATTCCCAATGTCTTCCACTAGGCCCAACTACCAGTCTGGTCTCAGGCTCAAGGAGCCTTTCTTAGGTAAGATCCAAACTTAAGGGTCAATATTGCCCTCATCCTTTACAAAACATTTGCTTCACAGTGCCTTCTCTGCCTGCATTTTGCCCCTTGTCGAATTTTTTTTTTGTTTTTGCTAGTCTTGGGACTTGACCTCAGAGTGTGAACATTGTTCTTGGGCTTTCTTTAGGCTTTAGCTGTCCCACCGAGCCACAGCACCACTTGCAGCGTTTTCTATGTATGTGGTAATGAGGAATCAAACCTGAGTCTTTTTGAGTGGTAGCCAAGGACTCTACCACTAGGTCAAACACACAGGGCATCTTGCACATATTTTTGACGTCAATCTACTAGGATATTATTAGGTTTCTGTATCCTAATCAATTTTTTCCTGATGATTAGCTTTGCTGTCATGTGTAAAAAATGCAAGAGGGAAAAACACAGAAGAATTAGTGAAATTTAAACAAAAGCATTACACATATAGATAAGTGTTCATTCTTTGTAGGAGAAAGGATATTTTGATATGATGATGATGACTTTATAATTACTATGTCAGGGTTGTGAGTTTGCCATAGTGGTAGAGCGCTTGCCTAGCATCCATGAAGATCTGGGTTTCATTGCTCAGTATCACATAGATAGAAAATACAGATGTGGCACTGTGGCTCAAGTGGCAGAGGGCTAGACTTGAGAAAACCCGAGGACAGTGCTCAGGCCCTGAATTCAAGCCCCAAGACTGGCACAAAGATAAAAGAAAATAAAAATGCTTTTTACAAGCTAATTCACTCACAGCATTGGCTTCTGAAATCTTTGCTTCTGTATCTTGTGAAATACCCCTTTCTCTCAATGTAGACAAGAAAAACAGATCCATCCCATGGTCCACTGTGAGGCCACTGGTTGGGCTAAGAGCTAGTCGTGCAGCAACCCATAAGTTTTATTCTAATACTTTCCAAACTTTGTACTCAAATATGCTACCTACTTATCAACTTAGGTCAGTTATCCTTATGCTATACCTTTTCTTCATTACTACAATATTCTTACACTCCTACGTTAATCCTCTTGTACCTCCCCTGACCTCTCTCATTCCTTTTTTCTATCTCTGGACCTCTGCTCGTCTTTCAACCCTTATACTGCACTGATCTACGCTTGATGTCTGTTGAGCAATATTGTATATGTAGGTGGTCAATTATTCTCTGGGCTCAGAGGGACTTAAAGACAATAGAGATTGGATTGAGAGGCTTATTGTTTTGGGTATAAATCGCTTATCAGTGGTTGTATTAGACTGGTCTGTAAGTGCACAAAAAAGAAACAGTGATAATAAAAATCAAAACTTGTGAACATCTAGTGTCTGCCAGCTACAGAGGTCAAGGTGGTTATACCTGAAAAACTATAATAGTATTTAGTAGTAATCTTGCTCCCATTTTCAAATGGGCAGAACAAGAAACTCAAGAAAAATGTCAAATCAAGAAACAACATCCCCCACCCAATGTAAACAGACAATGGAACAGTCACTGGCAAACCTATTAGGAGAGTCTTCCAAGTGCTACATAAATGCAATTGATAAACATCATTAAAGAAAAATGTGAAAATATAAAGAAAGAGATAATGGAGGATGCCAAACCTGAACAAGAGGAAAACAAGAACAAGGTGATAAGTGAAAAAGAAGAAGCCATAAAGGAGGCCATAATAAAGGTTTTTCAAAGAAAGATGGATGAATTCATAAAATCCACAAGTAAAAACTTGACCAAACCCCAGCAAATGTCCAAAGAAAATAAAGCTACTGAGCTAACCACTCAAAAGGAAATCAAGGAGATAAAGAAATCCATACATGATCTAAAACAAGAGGTGCAAGGCATCAAAAATGAGCAATTAAAAGCAAGGGAGATGAAAAATAAAGTAGATAGTTTGATAGCAGGTTAGACAATGCAGAGGAGAGAATTTCCGGGGCTGAAGATAATTTAGTTATTATAGAGAAAGAACAGAAAATGAGTCAATCCAAATCTAGGAAATATGAGAGAGCGCTTCAGGAGGTCCAAGATACAATTAGGAAGCCTAATTAAGGCTTTTTGGTATTGAGGAGGGCGTGGAGAAAGAGGTCAATGGTATTGGAAATATACTTCAGGGAATCATCTCAGAGAATTTCCCAAATATCCAGAAGGGCAGGCACATCCAGATACGAGAAGCTTTTAGAACCCCAAACAGACTTGACCAGAAAAAAATATCCCACCGCCACATTGTGATCCGAACTGGATCAATAGAAACGAAAGAAAAGACCATAAAGGCAGCCAGGGAAAAGGGATCAATAACCTATAAAGGCAAACCAATCAGAATAAACCCAGATTTCTCAGTAGAGACCATGCAAGCACGAAGTGACTGGAAACATATATGTCATGCCCTTAAATCAAACCAAGAATACTGTAGCCATCTAAGCTCTCATTCATAACTGAGGGAACAATAAAAACATTCCATTCCAGGGAAAAGCTGCAACAATATGTCAAAACAAAACCAACACTACAGAGAATTCTCAAAGATGCTCTATACATAGAAAACCAAAATAAATGCAATATAGGGAAAGAAATGGCAACTAAACAGCATACCATCTAAGGACCACAAGAACTGTCAAGACACAGGCCCTACTAAAAGCTTTTAAAAATAGTAGGAGCTAATAAATATCTCTCAATCCTAACTCTCAATATCAATGGACTTAACTCTCCAATTAAAGGGCATAGGCTGTCTAGTTGGATCAAAAAAGCAAGAGCCATCGTTCTGCTGTCTTCAACAGACACATCTTACCCAAAAACAATCATCTTTTGAAAGTGAGAGGTTGGAATAAACTCTATCAAGCTAACTGCCCCCATAAACAGGCTAGAGTTGCCATCCTCATATCAGATACAATAGACTTCAAACTAAAATTAGTAAGAAAAGACAAAGAAGGTTACTACATTCTACTAAAGGGATCTTTCCTCCAGGAAGACATAACGATCCTAAATATTTACACACCTTTTTCAAGATTCTCAAAAGATTGAAGATTCTGCCAGTGTAAGTTAGATTCCATCATTGATATTAAATAAGGCAATGTGTAGGGATTTATATTTGAAATATCACTGTTGACAAAATCTAACACACATTGGTTTAGTATTTGCTTTTGATTTCCCAAGAAGTTCAGTACAAGCTAACATGTGTGGCATATATCGACTGGGAGAAATGATTCAGAATATGTGAATCATTTGAACAGAAGTCTGTGAAAAGATACAGAAGCAGGATACCCATATTGTGATAAATTGTATCTTTTGCATATTTTGTGTTTGTTATTAATTCCATTTGTAGTGTACATTTCCAGGTAAAAAATTTAAAATGTTTCCAAACAATTTGTTATTTCAACAGCAAAAAAAGACATTTATATGCCTGATAAAATTCACAGAATCCAAATTTTTCCACATTATTTTTTGTTTTTTGTGTTTTTTTTTGGTGGGTCATAGATATTGAACTCAGCCAGGGCACTATCCCTGAGCTCTTCAGCTCCAGGCTACCACCTTACCCTGGAGCCAAGCCCCACTTCCCATTTTCTAAAGGTAAATTGGAGATAAGAGTCTCACGTCTTTTTGTGCCAGGATGGCTTTAAACCTTGATCCCCAGATCTCAGCCTCCTGAGTAGCTAGGATTATAGAAGTGAGCCACCACCCCATCATGCTCAGCTTTCTGGTTGTTTTTTAAACAAGCCCTTTGGCTGGAACTCAGTCTGAGCACTGTCCTTCAGCTTTCCTCAAGCCTAGTGATCTTCTACTTGAGCCACAGCACTACTTCTGGTTTTTTCTGTGTATGTGGTACTGCAGAATTGAACCTTCTTCTTCATACAAGCACTCTACAACTATGCCAAACTCCCAGCCCCTCCACATTAGTTGTTATGATAGATCTTTCCATGCATCTAGGATGGCTAGAAATCCTTCTTGAGTTTCCCAAGATCAGGGAGTATAGGTGTGTCCCATCCTATGTGGCTACATAACCATTGTTTAGGGTACAGTTCTCTCTTCATTCTACCCATCTAGAGCAATTTTCATCTTCCATGTATAATCATTAAACATTCAGCTCCTGTTCCTCTCTACTCCATTCTCTGGCACCATTGTGCTTTTTGGCTGTAAGGGTTTGTTGATCCTTGGAAGCTGTGGAAGGGAAAGCATACCCTAGCTCTTCCTTTATGACTGCTGTATTTTTAGTTTACTGTAATCAAGATTCATCTGTAAAATATAGTAAAATGTTCTTCCTTTTCAATGCATTGTTTTGCATATTTCTATCTTTTGATTATTATTAATAGTTGTGAATGGATTCTCCACATATTTGTTCTAGTCTCTGCTTCACCTTCCGTTAGGTACAAATCTAGAAATAGAAGTATTGGACCATATTTCTATGTAATTCTATATTTAGTACTTTTTTAGCACTCTCCACGCAATTTTTGATTGTTTTATATTCCTTGCAGAACTATTCCAAAGTTCTACTTCTTCTCACTACCTTCCCAGTAATAGTTAGACTTTGAAAGTTGTTTTTCTGTATGCGTGTGTGTGTGTGTCTGTGCGTGTGTTTGTGTGTGTGTATGTGGATCGTTTTGTTTAAAACTATATTTATATTAACATATTTAAAGTAATGATTTCATTGTAATTTTAATTTTTCTCATGACTGTTAATATTGAACTTCTTTCTACATTTTGAACTACTATTTCTATATATTCTTTTTAGAAAATCCTCTCCAATCTCCAATTTTTTTTCCCGTTTCTGCGGGGTAGTGGGGAAAGTCATGGGGCTTGGACCTTGGGCCGTGAGCTCTTTAGTTTAAGGCTATTGTCCTACCCTGAGTATTGCCCCTCAGTTCTTCTGCTCACAGCTCCCTAACCCTCTTCTCATTATATACAGGAAAAAGGTCATCCTGAGTCTTTTTGAAAAAGTAAAACATACAGTAAATTTGTATTATAAAACAGCAAGAAATAAATTTCTTGCCAGGTGCAGTGACTTCTACCTGTAATCCTAGCTACTCAGATATCAGGCTGATATCTAAAGATTTGGTTCAAAGCCAGCCTGGGCATTAGAAAGTCTATGAGACTCTCATCTACAGTTAACCACTAGAATATGGGAAATGGCACTGTGGCTTCATAGGTAGGGTGATAGCCTTGAGTTGAAGAGCTCAGGAACAGTGCCCAGGCCCAGAGTTCAAGCCTTGCAAATCCCCCAGTCAAAAAAAAAGAAAAAAAAGTTTCTTCCCCAAGTGACTATTATGCCAGACATAGAACATTAACATTCTGGGTGTACTTCACAGTATTATTACTTGATACCCTAAGATTTTGCAATATTCTCACAGTACCAGCATATGTCATCATATAATGTAGTTCTTTTTCAATGGAATAATTCCATTTATAACCTAAATCTACTCCCCCGACTTATTTTTGTCGATACCACAATTGCTCTACCATGATATGCCACAAGCCATTAAACATTTTATGGTGGGTAATTGGAAAGGAGTCTCATGGAATTTTGTGCCAGGCTGGCTTTGAACCATGGTCCTCAGATCTAAGTCTCCTGAGTAGCTAGGATGACAGGCGTGAGCCACCAAAACCTTGCTTGCCTTTTTATTTTTTGTGGGTCTTGGGACTTGAACTCTGGGCCTAGGGACCATTCCTAAGCTTTTCAGGTCAATATTTCATGTAAGTCTAAACATTTAAGTAAAGGAATAAAATTCCAACAAAAAAAAGAATAAAATTCCAGACATGGTGTGTTTATAACTCGGTGTTAATTACTTGATGAAAATGTGCCATTCCAGAAGTGTCGCGACTCCCTCTGCCGGCAAGGAAGGACACGACAAAGATAACTTCTTCTCGAGCAGCAGTTTATTCAGCAAGCTAGTACAGCCATGCTGGGTCGACCCCAACTTCCTCAAACATAGACCTTAAATAGGCTTATTAACCAATCACAATTATTTCCTTAACACTAACATCCAATCAACTACAGGATATCTGCAGCACACTCCGGACACACAGCAATATGGCTACATGCATACTTCCGATCACGCATTAAAGGCATGAACAGTCAAATCTCTTCCTGGACACTTTTAGATAAACAACTCAGAAAAACAACCACGGAGGCGGATGTCAGCGCCATCTTGTAATGGTGATTGCAATGGCTCTCTACATCTCCCCCTTTTTTCTTTTGGCCAAAATAAAACAAAAGCAGAGTGGAAATCCAGAGGCCGGCCGAACCTTCGGACGTCCCTCTTGCTCTTAAGAAGGTAAGGGATCATGCCTGTCTTAGGTTGGAGAGATGCCTCTTGGTTCTTACCTGTCATCAACATCCGATGCTTAAGTATCGGAGTCTGTCTTAGGTTGATACCAAGATCAATCTCTACACTTACCCGTCCTTGACTACTGATCCAGCATACCCAGCCAAACCTGGGGGGAGAGATTCGATTCCAGAGCAATAAGAGCTTGTTTCACAATATACTTATCACGTCTCCTCTGTGCCTGAAGTTGTCTATACATGATTACAACAAACCAACAAAATAAAACAAAACTCACACATAATATTGCAATCAAAGACACAAATCCAGCCCACTCCTTGATCCAATTAAAGGAGTTGGAAATCCAATTTACAAAATCTTCAACTGTAGCAATATTAACACGGGTAGAATTTACAATCATAATTTCATAGCGAAGTTGAGTGGTTAAATTCTCAAAATCGTTGGACCAAGATTCTCTCAACATATTTCCTAATTGTCTGGACAAATTCGCTGCTCGAGAATAATTATAATAGGGTAAAGAAGTAATACACAACCCAGTGCCTATACCCAAACAAGACAATTGAGCATAGGAAAACATCAAGTCAACTTGTTCCTGAAGTAAGTCCACTCTTTGATTCAATAACATGACACCGTGTGCCAAATGCTGATTAATCTGTAACTGCATGTCCATAGTTTGAGATACAGCCTCGAACAGGGTATTCACGGTAGTTGCGGTCTGAACTGTGGTGACTAACGCGGCGGCACTGGCTGCGGCGGTGGCGAGTAATGAAGAAACCAGGACCACCAAAGCAGTGATTCCAAGATCACGACGAGGTCTCTTCAACCGCACAATTAAATCCTTCTCAGACACTTCTACAGGAACAGGAATAAATGTTGGCAAACGCATAACTACAACAGAATTAAACTCACTAGCATTCCAACACTGACTTAAAAAACAGGGACAACTAGAACAATTCAATAAAGAATTATTTCCAATACAATTACTTTCAAAAACTAAAAACATAAAGGGGGGCCAAACACATACAGGACTAGCTTTATACTTAGTCTTAAATTTACAATTATCTTCCAAAGTAACATTTAAGCTTTCTCCTACTAGGGCAGCTCCTTTCTGTATAACCGAATTACTCACTGTAACAGAGCAGTTACAGTATCAAATTTCTCCCTCTTGAATAAATCCCAAAGCATTTGCTGTGGTACAGGCAAATTGTCTACATAGCAGCCAAGCATTAAAAGGATTTTCAGCATCTTCCCGAGTACCTTGAAAATTAAATTTAGACTCATGAATAAAAGTAGTATTTCCAGCAGTATGAATTTTAGGAGAAAAGGTAAATCCATATCCTATCGAGGAATATCGCGGGCTTTGACACCCTGTCCATTCCCAGGGCCAATTCAATGGACTAACACATTTCGGATACACTAAGGGAGGAGGAGGGTTCCAAGCTTTATAAGAAAATATAGGGATTCTAGCACTAAATCCTACCACTACAGTTTTGGTCACATTCCCATTAACACTAGGATATTCTGTACTATTAAACTTTCCTACCTTATGCTCTTGTAAGTATATACAAATATCACTATAAAATTGATTCAGGGTGAAACACAAGGATGAAGATAACATTACAGATAATGAATAATTTCCTTTCTCATAACTGTAAGGTAAAAATGGCAATTTCAAGGAGTTACTACTGGTAAAAACGTATGGAAACACTCTGGAGGTATTAGTCACAGGCATTGGAAGTGGGAAGGTCTTCATTACTGCCCATAGTAGGCGAGGCTCCACCAGCGGACAAAGTAGTATTATCAGTAATATCTTCTTTGCGGCCATCTTCTTGCGCTTTTCTCACCAGGCGTTCCGGCACCCAAATGGGATCTTGTGAATTCTGTGGAAACACACAAACAGCTCCTCGTGTCCAAGAGAGCACGGGGTCTGGCCCATTCCATTGGCCTGTTAATATATCTTTCCATTTTACCATTCCTTTATATAGTCCCACAATTGGAATAGTATGCTGCTCCGCAGCGGAGTGGCCTTGAGTGTCCAAATTTAAAAAATTTATGGTAAAAAGGACTAAGGAAATTCTTTCTTTTGGTGTCCTATTCTGCCCAATTCCCTCTTTTTGTTTTTGTAAATAAATTTTTAAGGTGCGATGAGCACGTTCCACAATGCCTTGCCCTTGAGGATTATATGGTAATACATGAGAAATCTGTACTCCCATGGTTTGGCAGAAGGCAAGAAATTGTTTACTAGTATAGGCAGGGCCATTATCAGTTTTTAATAAGTAGGGCATTCCCCAGGAAGCCCAGGCTTCCAAGCAATGAGTAATTACATGATGAGCTGTTTCTACACCCAAAGGTGTAGCATGAATAATTCCAGAACATGTATCAGTTGATACGTGTAAATATTTTAACTTTCCAAATTCCATAACATGGGTAACATCCATTTGCCAAATTTTTAGTGGAAGTAAACCACGGGGATTAACACCTAATGGCACAACTGGAAGATGGGTAACACATTTTGGGCAATTTAAAATAATTTGTCTGGCTGTCTGTCGAGACAGCTTAAATTGAGATTGTAAGGTGCGAGCATTAACATGAAATTGATGATGAAATTCTTGTGCCTGCATTTCTGGGGTAAGAGCAACAAAGGCCATTTGCAAACGTGTACATTTATCCACTACATCATTGCCCAAACTTAAGGGCCCAGGTAAACCAGTGTGAGCACGAATATGCAATGGAAAAAAGGGGGCTCTACAAGCGCAAATTAATTCCTGCAACTGAATAAACAAATTACATACAGTGCTATTTTTATTTATGGGTCCTGCAGCTTCTAAGAACTGCAAAGCATTAACTACAAATGCAGAATCAGAAATAAGATTAAAAGGAAAATGACAATTTTTAAAAACAGAAATTACAACCTGCAATTCTATTCTCTGTGCTGATCCAGGCTGAAACTGGCATAAAACTGGCTCTTGGCCTTCAACCAAATATGCTCCCATTCCATTCTTGGAACCATCCGTAAAAATATTGATGGCTCCAGGTATAGGTTGTCTGGCAGTAATAGTTGGGAAAATAATAGGGTGTTCCTTAAAAAACTGCAAAATTGGACTTTTTGGATAATGATTATCAATTTTTCCTGTAAATGAACAAATTAAAACAGCCCATTCAGTAAAGGTGGCGCTTAAAACTTGCATTTGCTGACTGTTATATGGAATTATAAGAAAATTGGGCTGAGTGAAAAAATGCTGCGCGCTAAATTTTATTCCCAAAATAGCTAGATTGGCAACGGCAGTGGGATAATACTCGATAGATTTTGCAGGAGATATTTTCGGATGAATCCATGCTAAGGGACCATCCTGCCACAACACCCCTGTAGGCTGTTGAGATGAGGCCAAAATAACTAAAGAAATTTCTTTTCCCAACTCTATTCTTTTTTGAAAGGCCAGTTGTAACTTTTCTTCTAAAGTTTCTAAAACTTTTCTTGCTGAAGGGGTTAATTCCCTAGGCGAATCCAAACTTGATGGGCCTTGCAATAACTCATACAAAGGTTGCAACTCCTGATTACTCATAGGCAGGGAGGTTCGAATCCAATTTATATCTCCCAAAAGTTTTTGGAAATCATTCAAGGTCTTTAAATTGTCTTTTCGCAACTGCCAATTTAATAGAATAATTTTTTGGGCTGTTATTCTACTTCCCAAATAATGTACAATGTTGTTCTTCTGTACCTTTTCTGGGGCTATAAATAATCCTTTATTTTCCAGACACTTTATTAATAAAATAAAAGCCTCATTCAATACCCTTTGATCTTTGGAAGTCAACAAATTATCATCCATATAGTGTAACACCGTACTGATGAAAACTTTTCCTGCACAGGAATTAAAGCTGCATGTACATACAATTGACACAAAGTGGGGCTATTGGCCATTCCCTGAGGTAACACAACCCATTCAAATCGCTTATCAGGGTTCTCTTGATTAATGGAGGGCAGGGTGAATGCAAACCTACAAGTATCCTTATTATTTAAAGGAATAGAAAAAAAGCAATTTTTTATATCCAGAACAATTATGGGCCATTCTTGAGGCAAAGTAGAAAGTAAAGGCAGTCCTCGCTGAACAGGCCCCATGATTTGCATTTGACTATTAATTGCTCGCAAATCATGTAATAGTCGCCATTTCCCAGATTTCTTTTTAATAACAAATATAGGATTATTCCAAGGCGACACTGAGGGGCGTACATGTCCTAACTCCAATTGTTCTTGTACCAATCCTTGGACAATAGCCAACTTTTCGGAGGGAAGGGGCCACTGAGGAACCCAAACAGGCTCCTCCGTTTTCCACTGAATGGGAATACAATCCTCAATGGCCCCTAGAAAAAACCCAATCCTTGTTGTTTTGGAAGTCTCAAAGGCTCTATGGGTGCAACCTGCCCTTGAAGTTGCTTGCCTAATCCCATACCAGGTCGCCAGCCCAATTTTGTCATTATTTGTTCTGCTTTATTATCATTGGTAAGTTTAAAATTCATTTGCCTCATAATATCCCTTCCCCAAAGAGATATAGGGACTGGAAGTAATTTATCCCAAGCTGGCAAAGATAGATTTCCTGAGACTGAAAACCAAGGAGCTACCTCCTCCACATTTGACAAGAACAGTCTCAAAGTACTTTATTTCACTTTTAAATTCTTAGCACGCAATAATGCGTCCAAGGCTGTAACTAATTGAGATGACTCTGAGGCTCCCATCTTAAAACTGGAGCTTCTCCCGGCTCTTTCTTTATCTACAGAAAAGAGCAGAAGTAATTGGTCCCCTTACCTGAGACTTTAATTGGTCCCCTTACCCGGGACTTTAATTGGTCCCCTTATCGGGACTTTAATTGGTCCTGCTCACCCAGGACTTTAATTGGTCCCCTTACCTGGGACTTTAATTGGTTTCCCTTACCTGGGAAACTTACCGGTGCACCACCTCGAGTTCTGAAGTCTACTGGAAATGAAGGTCTTGGCGTACGGGCGTCCCCGTACGGGCCACCAGCTGTCGCGACTCCCTCGGCCGGAAAGGAAGGACAAGACAAAGATAACTTCTTCTCGAGCAGCAGTTTATTCAGCAAGCTAGTACAGCCATGCTGGGTCGACCCCAACTTCCTCAAACATAGACCTTAAATAGGCTTATTAACCAATCACAATTATTTCCTTAACACTAACATCCAATCAACTACAGCATATCTCCAGCACACTCTGGACACACAGCAATATGGCTACATGCATACTTCCGATCACGCATTAAAGGCATGAACAGTCAAATCTCTTAGTGGACACTTTTAGATAAACAACTCAGAAAAACAACCACGGAGGCGGATGTCAGCGCCATCTTGTAATGGCGATTGCAATGGCTCTCTACACAGAAGCTGGTGTCATTTGATGATGTAGCTGTGGATTTCAGCTGGGAGGAGTGGCAGCATCTGGACAATGCTCAGAGGACCCTGTACAGAGATGTAATGCTGGAGACCTACAGAAACCTGGTGTCCTTAGGTGAGCAAAAGTCAAATTCACTTGCAAGGCCAAGTGCCTTGTTATTTTGCAGATACCTGAATGTTTATCAAACTTTCAATACTATTTAAATGAAAGATTCCAGGCCCTGAGAAGTATCATTACTTTCTAAAGAAAACCTAAGGTAATTTTGTACTCATTCTTCAGGATACCTTCAGGATACTGTGACAACAGTTCTAAATTATGTTTCCTCTAATGGAGACGGCATTCCAAACTTACACCGTAATTGTAAGTGGACAAACAATCCAGAATAGAATATATATCATTATTGGAAATAGGATCTACAAATCATTAAACAGTGAGTTTATAATGGAAACCTGGCACTAGGTGCAATGTTTCATGCCTGTAATCTTAAAATATTCAGGAGGAAGAAATCTAAGAATTCTAATTTGAAGCCAGCAATGGCATAAAAATAGCCATGAAACTCTATAACTCCAAGTAACCCCTCAAAAATGTTAGTGGAGTGTCAAGAGTTTGACTTTGTGGTTGAGTGCTTGCCTAGCATGCATGAAGACCTATGCATGTAAGTGGAGCTGGGACTCAAACTGGTATTTTTCTAGCCTTGAGCAAGACAGCTAAGTTTATGCTATACAAAATGAATCCAGAGCTGGGGAAAAGTCAACCATGGAGCCAGTGAGAAATGAGAAAAAACATTTAATAGATAACTTGTGAGTAGGATGTCTGCGAACTTAAAACAATGATGAAACAACATAAGCAATAATTCTCTACTGTTTCTAATTTACAGGGCCCTGTGTTCCCAAACCTGTATTAATTGACAAGCTAGAGCACTGTGCAGAACTCTGGATAGGAAATTCCTCTGACAAGAATATCACAGGTGAGTGAATGCATCTTCATATTGATGTTGGAGCCTGAGCACCATTGGTAAGTTCATGTTGTGATGTACTGAGCAATAATATTCTTAGTTACCCTAAATCCTGTGTGGAACCTATGGAATTCTTTGTGAATGAATCAAGAATCATTTTCTTTTCCCAATCCTATGCTTGGTCTCAGGGCCTGAGCATGGTCCTTGGGTTTTCTCAAGGCTAGCTCTCTACTTCTTGAGTCATAGCACCACTTCTGGCTTTTTCTTTGTATGTAGTACCAAGGAACTGAACCAGGTCTTTGTGCATGCTAGCCCAAACCCCCGGCACCAAGAATCATAGGGTGATATAATGAATTCTATGTGGCAGTAGAGTTAAAGTTAGATTTCTCTGTAGAAATCACTGTGAAACAAAATGAAATGAGAAAGCCATGAGCCCGTGGCTCATGCCTGTAATCCTAGCTACTTAGGAGGCTGAGATCTGAGGATCAAGGTTCAAAGACTGACCTATCACAAAAACACCGTAGACTCTTCTGTCCAATGAACCAATAGAAAATGAGAAGTGGGGTTGAGGCTAAAGACATAGGGCAGTAGCCTTGAGCTGAAGAACTCAGGAAGAACAGCCAGGTCTAGAATTCAAGTCCCATGACTGCAAAACAAGAAAGAAAGAAAGGAAGAAAGAAAGAAAGAAAGAAAGAAAGAAAGAAAGAAAGAAAGAAAGATATTTAATTTCTTTAAACTAAGACTATAAATGATTGAGCAAACAAGGAATAAGTCAGGGCATTATTCTCTGATAAGGATAATATCTTTTTGCTGGTAGGAAGAGACTGGTATTCAGAACCAGACCTTTCCACCAGAAATTGAGCCTAGTGGTAGAGTGCTTGCCTAGCATGCACAAAGACACAGGTTTGATTCCTTATTACCACATACATAGAAAAAGCCAGAAGTAATGACTTCATTGGTAGGGATCTAGTCTTGAGAAAACCCAAGGACAGTGGTTAGGTCCTAAGTTCAAACCCAGGAATGGAAGGAAAGAAAAACAACAAAGTTTCAATCAACATAAGAAAATTAACTAGACAATGAGCTGGAGATTTTCTGGTCTTCCATGGTTCTGAGGGACAGGAGTGTTAGAAAAGGAATTTTTATAAGACTTCAAATGAAAAAAAACAAATTTCAAAATTCCCACAAATACCTAAATTGAGACTTTAGTGAGAAGTTGTAACTGAAGGGATTTAGGTGTAAGTCCTTACTCTCAAGAATCGTTCTTGCTTGGATCAAAGGCAAACAGACATATAAACCAAACTTGTGGCCGCTGAATCTAGAAAAAATTTGTGTTCCTCACTTAACGGTTAATAAGCAAACAGCATTGAAACTGGGTAAGGTAATCCTATCTGCTACTCAGGACCTGAGACTCTTACCTGCAGTTAACTCTAGAAAACAGGAAGTGGGGTTGTAGCTCAAGGATAGGGGTTAGAGTCTTCTGCTGAAGTGTTCAGGGACAGGGCCGAGGCCTATGAACTACAAAAAAAAAAAGAAAAGAAAAGAAAAGAAGGTTTTAAAAAGATGCAAAACAGCACAATATTTAGATTATTTCTCAAAAATAAAAGAAAGGCAGCTATTCCTCAATGTATAAACAAAACAGTATTTGAAAAAAACAGCTGCAGGTATACTATAGGTAGTACTCAGCTTAAAACTGTAGCAATACATAGATGGGTAATTTCAATAAATAGTTCCTGTGATATAAAAAGAGAACTAAAACACAGAAAAACATTATTGGTCATTGTAAAATATCATTTTCTTAATATGTTAGGGAGAAAAGCATATATTTCTCACAAATCAATTTCCACTTTTATATTTTAAAATATATAACACTTAGGATGGGAAAGTAAAGTCATTACCTTTACAGTAAGGAATATTTGTATCTCATGTATGTTTGTGTCTTTTTTTCTATGACTCATTTTAGATGTCCAGGTAATGGGATATGTGTTCAAGACCTGCCAGGAAAGTCCACATGAATGTCTTTGTGAAGTAGCAGTTGCAAATTGTATCAAAGTGGAGGAAAACGTGAGATTAGCAACAACTTTAAATTTGAGCTCTACACATAATCCAGAGCTGATTAGTAATAACGGTAACAACTTAGGGGTGAGGACTGAGGAGTTCATTAAGTGTCAGAACATGCTTCTGTCTCCTAAGCCTGATGAGATGCATGCTGCATATAGATCTCGTATGTCTCCTGTTCTTAAAAAATCCATCGGATATTCAGAGCATTTTATTCATGATTGTGACAGTCCAAAAGATCTGCAGTATCATAATTCTGTTCTACCTACCCAAGAAATTCTTCAGGGAGGGAGTAAACTGCTAAATGTACTGTGTGATGAAAAATATTGTACTTAACACTGACCATCACTCCACATCCGAAAATGCACACAGGAGAGACTCCTCATACATGTAGTGAATGTGAGAAATCTTTCAGTAATGAAATACGCCTTACAATACCTCAGAGCAAATATCCTGAGATATGTGATGCGTACATCAATGTGAAAATTAATTTCTGAGAAGTCAGACCTGACGCTCCAACCTCGATCTCCAAGAGAAGACAAACCTTATGAATATGAGGAACGTAATAAAATTTCTGCCCAGAAGTCAGCTCTCAGCACACATCAGAGATCTCACACAGAAGAGAAATCTTATGAATGGGATAAATGTGGGAAGACTTTTAGACTGAAATCATACCTCACTTTGCACCAGAGAAGACACACAGAAGAGAAACCTTATGAATGTAACAAATGTGAAAAGTCTTTCACCCAGAAGATACACCTTCGAGTTCATCAAATAACACACACAGGAGAGAAATCATATAAGTGTAATGAATGTGGAAAGTCTTTCCAAGGGAAGGGAAAACTTCGTGTCCATCAGAGAATACACACAGGAGTGAAACCTTATGAATGTAACCAATGTGTAAAGTCTTTCAGACAGAAATCTTCCCTCAAATTGCATCAAAGAACACACAAAGGAGAGAAACTTTATGTGTGCAACAAATGTGGAAAGACCTTCAAGTGGAAGTCATATATTGATGGGCATAATAGAACACACACAGGAGAGAAAATTTATGCATGTAGTGAATGCGGAAAGTCTTTCAAATGGATGGTAAAACTCCATGTTCATCAGAGAATATACTCAGGAGAAACACCTTATGAGTGTAACATATGTGGAAAGTCCTTCACTCAGAAGCCAAACCTCAACATGCATAAGACAATTCAAACAGGAGAAAAACCTTATGAATGTAACCGATGTGGAATGTCTTTCAAATGGAAGTCTTCCCTCAAATTGCATCAGAGAACACACACAGGACAGAAACTGTACGAGTGCATCAAACGTGGTAAGACCTTCAGATGGAAGTCACATTACAGGAGGCATAACAGAATTCACACATATTAGAAACCTTAGGAATATAACCAAAGTTGAAGGTCTTTCGTGCAGTATTCACCCTTCAGGAAGCGTAAGAGAGTTCACACATATGAGAAGCCTTAGCAATGTAATAAATAGGAAAGACTTTTTAGTCTGTGGAAGAAAACTCAGCTTGTGTCACAGAACCAACACAAGATAAAACCCTTAATGAATGTAGCAAATGTTCAGTCTTTTCCCCAGAAGGCACAAGTCAAGATTTATCACTAAACACCCACAGGATAGAATCCTATGAATAAAATGAAAGGGAATTTTTTTTGAAGAACTCATAGTTGAGTTTGCATGATACCACACAGACACAGGATAAAACTCGTATGAATATAAGAATATGAAAAATCCATCATGAACCCATGACTAAGTATAAAATGCACATAGGAGAGAAAAACCTTAGGAATATTACAAATGTGGAAAGTGTTTTACCTGGAAGGCATACTTCTGTGTTCATCACAAACCTGATTCCCATAGAAGAAAAGAAAACTAATGAATAGAACAAATGTGCAATGACTTTTAATCAGAAGTCAGTTTTCAGTACATTTCAGAAAATACACAATAGAGAAATTCTGAGTAATGAAAAACATTTAGCTATATATAGAATTTCTGTATACGGGAGCATTAGGGTAAGTCTTCTAAACAAAGTCAACCTTCAGCAAGCATTAAGAGCACTCACAGAAGAAATAATAGCATGTAGGAAAACCTTTGTCAGAAACCTGTTTACTAGCAGCAAAGGCTCAAACGCGCAGTTTCAGGTGTCACCACTGCCTCTGTAACTGGGTAGATCCAACTCTGTCATCGATTCTGAGGTCTGCTCTGGGAGTCTTGGTCACAAGTTGTTCTGTGGCATCTGCTGCCAGCCTGTGCCTATTTGCTTCCTTTTCCTCCAGCAGCCTACAACAGGGAATGAAGTTCAGGCGCTGATGCTCTCCTTCATATGCAGGGCAGGATGAGCCCAACCCTCCCTCATCTTCCTCTTCCAATTTTTGGGAAAAAATGTGCTGGCAGAAGTCCTCAGGTGTGGGGCATGGCTGATCCACACTTTTAATCCATGCTGGTCCGGAGGCTGAGATCTGAGTATGGAAGTTCCAAGTCACCTAGAACAGGAAAGTCTGATAGATTCTTATTACCAAAAATAAAAACAGCTGGGAATGGAGTTTGGGCTCAAGTGGTAAAGGGCTAGTCTTGAGTACAAATGCTTAGTGCCCAGGCCCTGAGTTCAGGCTCCAGCACTGCCAACAACCTCACTTTAGTGAGATTTTAGCTTTATCCATGTAGGCACATCTCACTGGAATCTTTGCTGGTAGAGATAGTCTTCATAATTTTGTCTCAAGGTAAAGGTCCTCCTGGGGTAGTACACAAAAGGTGTCATGGAGAGAGGAGTCCCACTTGCTCCAGGTTTGAAGATGGCATAGGTCAATCCAGCATGGAGTTGGCACATCAGTCTTTTTCCTAGCACCACCTACCAGTGAATGTCAAATGACATTGATTGTTGTGGGATTGTGTGATTGAAGTGTCCCATTAAGGGCAGTGTTAGCACATCCAAACTTGGATACCAGTAATGCTGAAATCTCAAAGCTAAGATTTCTGTTGGCTACAGAAATGCTGGTGTGTCTGTTATTCACTAAAAGTTCAGGTGGAAAGATTCTGAAGCTTGATGCAATGTGTTTATTCCATTTAGTAAAATTATTTTAATGCACTGTATAAGTTAAAACATTTAATAAGAGTGAGGGGTAGTGAAAACATTGTTCTTGAATTCAGGTGTCTGGCAGAGTAATGGGGGGTGTTGGTGGCTGGGACTATGAAGCTGGAGCTGCTATCAAACCATGGATCATGTTCCTCTTTGTCTGGGAGAAATGACTCCAAAGATGAAATTTGAATGGTGAGGAAAAGATGATGATGTACTCAGGAAATTTCTCCTAAACAAATGCTCATGTGGAAGTGGGATGGGGGCTGGGCATATCTGAGGCAGGGCTTAAAGGGACTTCTCATGGCGTTGAGAACGTTCCTTGCGACTTCAGGCATGCAGCAGGGTGTTTTAGATGGCCATTGTGAGATGGATGGAATAAGACTGGAGACAAGATGAATGCTGGGATCCTGCAATGCTCTTGCATGAGTGGCTGGTGGCTCACCTGAAAGAACTAATTATGTCTAAAAAAGAAATCAGGAATTTGTTTTGATTAGATATTACCTGTAATCCGAGGCATATTCAGGATCCTGATCTTAGTATTGTGGTTTAAAACCAACCCAGCAAAGGGAAAAATGCATGAGACTCTCACTCCCAGTTTAGAGCAAGAACAAAGATTGAAGTAGACCTGTGGCTCAAGAGCTAGAGTGCTACCTTGAGCAAAGAAAAGCTAAGAAAAAGCTCCAGGTCTTGAGTTCAAGGCCAGGAATGAAAGAAGGAAGGTAAAAAAGGGAAGTATGTGAGGAAGGGAAATATATAAATGAAAGAGAGAAGGAACTAGAAATTTAAAACTAGAGAATATTTAAAAGTCATCAGTCCTTCTAAGAAAAGTGTTGGAGTATGGGTTGTATATGTGGTGAACTGGAAGCCCAGCAGTGACTTGTTAACCAAAGAGTCACCATGATGAGCAAAGGATAGAAATCTGCATGAGCCTCTTAGCGGATGGAGTCACAGAAGAGAACCTCAGCTCCCATCCCTTAGTTAGAAGTATATAGAGATGTGGAAGTTGGCATCACCTTGATGTCATTGTGTCCATGGAGACTGGAAGCCATGGCTCTGTGAAAGCACAATGTTCTGGTTACTGAGCTGAGAGGCTGAGGAGAACCAAGTCCTGGCCATGAAGAAATCAGGGTGGCAGCAGTGCAACTCTGCTGCAGTGTGTGCCTGCTTGGCTGTTCTTATTCTGTGGTGGATCAGGCCGGAGCGGGTGATAGTAACTGTTTTGTGGTCACAAGCCCTTCACCAAGAGCTTCCTCTGGGATCCTCATAAGCTACAGGGTGGCTGGTGGTGGGATGTGTGTGGGGTGGAAGAGACAGAGGGATGGACGCATGGCAAGGTGGGTGAAGAGATGAGAGGAATGATGAGAGCCCAGTTCATTGGTTTCCAAGGTTAATGGGTGGGAGATAGAGAGGCATGATGGAGGAAAGATGGAGGCAGGGGAAGGTGGTGACAGAGTGAGGCCTTCTGTAGTGCCAGCCTGGCCATCATCTGAAGCCCATAGGCAGCTTCTTGATCCCTCACTTTGTCCTGCTCCTTGTGGAGGGAATGTCACGTGTACCCAGAGCTAGGGGTGGGGCAATGTTAGTAGCACCTGGAGAACCATTGGCCTCTACCTGGGTGAGGGATGGTTATGGCACCCATGCTGGGTGGCCTGATAGCTATGGAACAGATCTCTTCTTAGCTACCACAGTCAGTGGCTGCTCTCCATCTAGGGTTAGGGCACCTGCTCAGCCATCAGGACACCCCATGCCAGGACAGAGGCCTACAATTCAGATGGCAGCACAGGGGTGAAGATGATCTCGCCGTAGCCCTAGTTACATGGCTGTCCCTGCATGCAGGTCAGGATGAGCTGGGGGAAGATGTTCTCTGTGTTTTTCCACAGCCTATCCCGGCCTCTTGTTGTGTCTGATTAGACCAAGAGAGTACCAGGTTCCCTCTCATAGTCCTGGTTCTTTTTCTTTTACAGTCATGAGGCTTGAACTCAGGTCCTGGGTACTGTCCCTGAGCTCTTTTGCTCAAGGTTGATGCTTTACCATGTGAACCATAGTGCCATTTCCAGCTTTTCCTTTTCATGTGGATCTCTGATATCTCTAGTGCTGTGTCTGCAGGGAGGCACTCACCCCACAGACAGAGCCACCTCTGCCGTGACTGTGACTGCCCACAACCAACACACACACCCCTTGCACACCCCTCGACTCCAGTTTTAGCTCCTCTTGGACTGGGTGTCCAGCCTACCCCTTCCTACACTCACAAAGGGTCTACAATTGTCTTCCCAGGGTCCTTTCTTCTGCAAGCCAGAGTACAGACTGTGCACATCTTGACGATCACAGAGCTCAAAGCCAAAGGCTGAGATGCAGAAGGGGGTGACCCAGTAGCTGCACAGGGCCCATGGATCATCCTGTGCATCCCCTAGCCTGTGACTTCCCCCACCCCCTCGGCAGGGAAGCTCCATGCCCACATCCTGATCCCTGGTCCCCTCCAATTCCATTCTCCCTTGGATTTTGCAGACTGTCTACCATCAGGATCTAAAATTCTATTCATCACTTTATGTCCTTATCACTGATTTGCTACTTTGGCAGGATCTCCCCGTGCCTGGAGAGTGGGCATGTTATGTACTGTCTGTGGAGAAGTTGCCCCAGGAGAAGAAATATGCACTTCATGTGAGTGTTGGACAGGGCAGGAGGGCTCCCTAGGATCAGAAGCCACAGGAGGGGTGCAGATGGGGGAATGCTAGGGGCCCCAGGAGACAGTGGGAGTTAGGGCACAGTTGGTTCCTTCTGCAGGGTTGACACCGCTTCACAAACCCAACAGAATGAGGTTCACATTACAGATGTCAGAGACAGTGCAGATGGCAGGTGGGCGCAGGGCTCACTGTCACCCCCAGATGCTGGCTGCATGCTGGGATGCACGCAGAGATGGTTTGAAGATCAGATAATGAGGATGTTGCAGGGTGTAACCATTCTTTTCAGATGGCTCTCTACCTCTCTTGAGCTTCATCTCTATCTTTGGCTTTTTCGTGGCAGTTAACTGGAAATGAGAGTTTCACGGACTTTCCTTTCTGGACTGGCTTCAAACAGAAGCTATGCACAGTTTTCAAACCATACCCTACTGAAGAAGGGAAGCTTGATCTGTTGCTTAACTGGGTTGCACTTTGGCTCCGTTTGCTATGCCTCACGGGAGGGGCTCCTCATTTGTAGACTAAGATCTCATGACCTTCAAAGCCAAATGCTACCTGAAAGTTCAGGGACCCAGCCTATGTGTTGGGCCTGGGTGAATACATTCTCTGTTATGCTGGGTCATCAACCCATGTTTTAAGCTGGAAGTAGGCAGTGCCACATTTGATAAGAACATCTGCCAGAGATTGTCACCTCATGAAAGCAGATTCTAAATTTGTATTCCATTTCCTGTGGTGGAGAAATCCCCTCCAAGTTAGACAGGCTCACATCCCCCTGCAGGTCACACTCCTAATGCTCCCTTGACTGTCCTCACGGTATTGGGATCTAAGTTTGTAGGGAATGCTGGTTTAGTCCATGAATTAGCTGGACAAGTGATGACAAACGCGTTGTGGATTAATATGAGAACAATTTAAGAAGCCCTGGAGGAGCATCAACCTGACCCTCTGTGGTGCTATAAATCTGATAGGATGTTCCAGACTGAGAAACAATCACATGGCTTTGTGTTTGGCATCCAGACAAGTGAGTGCATGTCTTAGCTGTCAGCCAATACAGAGGAGGACATGAATAAGTGGGTGGAAAGCAAAAGCGTCTGTCAGACACCTGTCTGGAGGCAGGTGGAGAGAACATAGGAAGGTAGATACCATGGCTGTGGTGGGGCCAAAAAAAGGGTAAAAGATGCAAAGGAACCAGGTACTGGTAGCTCAAGACTGTCATCCTTGCTACTCAGGAGTTTGAGATCTGAGGATCACAATTCAAAGCCAGCCCAGGACAGAAACTCCATGAGACTCTTACCTGCAATAAACTACTGAATGCAAGAAGCTCAAGCTCAGTGACAGCATCCAGTCCTATCGATCAAAACCCAGGACTGGCAGAAAAAAGTATCAAAGGACAAGAAGCTGGCCAAAAGTTAGAGGGACTCTATCTTGACAAACAATACAATGGTAAGTTGCACTCAGAAGACTTGCACAAAATCTGGAAATGCCTGAGACCTATCTATGTATGTTTCCTGTTTGTCTAAATACATATGTTTATGCATTTATATATTAGCATAGAGAGACAGATCAATACATATGACTATACATATATACATAGCCAGACACTTATGGGTGTGTGGTATACTGTGTGAGAGTTTGTGTTTGTGTTTTGTGGATGGCTATCTCTGTTTAAGAAAGGTAGAAAATATGTAAATATCTTTAAAAAAACTTGATAAAATATAGAGAGACATAAGCTCTTGAGGGAATCTGAAATGACAAGGTTATTCACAGGCACGTTTATCCTTATGGATTCCTCAGCAAGTTTTAATTTTTTTCATTATTTTCTTTCTTTTTTTGAACCAGTGCTAAGTATTTCTCTCAGGGACCAGGTGCTGCCAATTACTAATTTTCTCATGGCTGGTACAAGAGGAACTGAGCCACAGTTCCACTTTTGCCTTATTTATTCGTGCTTAACTGAAGATAAAGATTTCTATCAGTGACTTTCTTTCAGGGGCTGGATTCTAACGAGGATCATCAGACCTCAGCCTTCTCTATAGCTACAATTAACAATATGAGAACCCAGCACTGGGTTCCAATGCACAGGGCAAGAAATTGAGTGAATCTCTCAACTCCAATTAGCTAAAATAAGCTAGAAGTGAAAGACCAATACCTTTGAGGAAAAGATGCTGAAGGTTATCACACAGGCCCTATGAGTAAGCCCTAAACCCTGTACACATGTGTGCATGCACACATTGGCAGATACACACACACATGCACACACACAATATCTCAGGCAATATTGTATTTTGAATTAATATCCAAAGATTGGACAACAGGATAGCAAGTAATAAAATCTGTTTTTCTTGTCTACATTGAGGGAAAGGGATAAGTCACAAGATGCAGAAGCGAAGAATTCAGAGGCAAATGCTGTGAGTGAATAACTTGTAAAAGCACATTTCTTTTCTTTTCTTTCCTTTTGTTTTTTTCTGCCATTCCTGGGGCTTGAACTCAGGGCCTGAGCACTGCTCTTGGCTTTTCCCAAGTCTAGCCCTCTGCCACTTGAGCCACATTGCCATATGGATTTTTATATCTGTGTGATATTAAGGACTCAAACCTAGATCTTCATGGATGCTAGGCAAGCACTCTACCACTGGGCCAAACTCTAAACCCCGATAAAGTATTTATAAATAGTCATCATCATCATATCAAAACATCCTTTCTCCTACAAAGAATGAACACTTATCTATGCCTGTAAGACTTTTTTATGTCACCAATGCTTCTGTGATTTTCCCACTTGCATTTTTACAGATGACAGCACAGATATTCATCAGGAAGAAAAATAGATTAGGATACAGAAACCTAACAACGTCCTAGTAGATTGAAGTGAAAAATATGTGCAAGATGGCCTGGGTGTTTCATCTATTTGTAGAGTGCTTGGCTACCACACAAAAAGACTCCAGTTTGATTCTGCAGTACCATATACATAGAAAACGCTGGAAGAGGTGATGTGGCTTGGTGGGGCAGCTATAGCCTAAAGAAAGCCTAAGAACAATGGTCAGGCTCTGAGGTCAAGTCCCAGGACTAGCAAAATAAAATGTGCAAGAGGCAAAATGCAAGCTGAGAAGGCACTGTGAAGCAAAATGTCCTGTGAAGGGTAACGGGAATAGTGACAGTTAAGTTTGGATATTACCTAAGAAAGGTTCCTTGAGCCTGAGACCAGGCTAGCACTTATGCCTAGTTAATGACTTGGGATTTGAACAAAAAGGTGTGCTGTTTACTACATCCATATGTGAGGTGGGAAGGGAGATTCAGCCTCCAGTATGTCTTTGGGGAGGTCTTCTGTGAGCAAGGAGCTTTGGTCTTTGGGCCTTTAAAGGTGACCCTACCTCCCTGACAATGGAACAGAATATGGAATCCTGGTAACCAAGCCACTGTATGTGACAACCAGCTCAAGCCAGCTCCCTTGGCCTGTGGCTCAGGAACCAGAAAGATGTTGCTGTGCTGTTGCCAAAGGTCAGGAGGCTCGCATCTCAGGCACGAGAGATATGGATGTCTCACTTGAAGAAGTAGATGCTGGATCAGTGCCAAGCCAAAATTCCAGTATATCAGGCATTTCTCTAGGAAGAAAGCCAGGAAACTCCAGGGCAACTCAGAAGAGGTATATTGAGAGGAATCCTATTTGAACCCATCATCCTGCCCACACACTACAACCTTCTTGTGTGCTTTCAATGACTATACTTAGATTAGAGTGTGTCATTTCCAATCTACTCTATTCCAATTCCTCAGTGTGAAGTGTGGTCCCATTCCTACGTTTGAAATATCCACTGTTTTGCCAACATAGTGTGATGGTAAGTCAGCTCAGACTCTGAATGAGCCTTGTAACCTATGGATCCTGGAGGAAGGCCTGTTGGAGATGCTGCTGACAAAGCTGATCCCTGCCTACCAGAAAGGTGATCTCTTTTATGTGGGAAACTTCCTGCACAATTTCAAATAGTGGAGGACAATGTAGTAGTTGTTGGAAATTCTCTTGAATAAGTGAGTGTTCCCCCTCCAAACCCAGGTTTGCTCACCCCTCCTGGCCAAGTCTTGGAATACTTGGCTCCTCTCTGAGCCTGTTTATTTCACTGGGTGTTCACAGGGGAGCTAAGCATGATACAAGTGCACAAACTACTTTATTATGACTGGGACACCATGCCATTTCATTTCCCTCACAAGCTACTGGATTCTCAACAGTGTGCTTACTGAGAAGTTGGATTTCAGGCATGAGTAAGTGGCTCCCAACTGCAGCCCTCACCTAGGTGACATCCTAGGAAATCCCATTTCCCAGTAAGAAATGAGGTGTCAGTACTAATGGCGGAGGCCTGTGAAATACTGGAGTCAGAGGAAAAGCTTGGGGCTGAATCACTTTTGAGCCATCAGGGAGGGATTGTGATAGCTTTGCCTGTTAGAACCTGAAAGCATTTACATTTTGGTGTGTGGTCCAGTGCTGCCACTTGAACCTGAACCCAGGTCTAAATGATATCCCTTTGGTGTTCAAAAATTAGCACTGTACCATTTGAGTCATAGGTCAAGTTCTGGCTTTTTGCTGCCTAATTGAAGACAAGTGCCTTTAGACTTTTACTGACTAGACTGGCTTTCCACTGTGATCTTCAGAGCTCAGCCTGTTGGGTGGCTAAGACTAGAGGAATGAGCATTTAGTTCTTTATTTAGAGCATTCACTTATTGATTTATTTAGAGCACTTAGTTAGTTACTTTAAGGTGCGTTTACTTTGGACAGATGCATAGAGGCCTCTCTCAGAAGCTTCTGGAAGTGGGGTGTAAAAGTCATCCTGTTCTCGAGTGTCTCTTACCCCCCTCCCAGCACATTAGTGCACATCTCTGCAGGACAGCCACAGCATTAGAGTCCTGCAAGAAAGGGGCTTTGGTAGAAGGCTCAGGATGGAGAGAAAAGGCTCTCACTTTCCTTGTACCGACTGTGCCCATAGCATCATGTGTTCCATCTATACGATGTGAATGGACTTCTACCCCAGTGATTTCTATGAGTTCAAGAACTGCCACATCCTGACACAACTCAAGCTCTATCTGAGGCTCCACATGCCGGCTTTGGACCTGCTCTTCTAAACACATACTTTTTGACCAGCTGGAGGAATGTGCGACCAGTAAGACCAAGAAAAAGTAGAAGTCCTGGAGTGGGTGCCTCAGAGCCTGTGAGTAGGAAGCCCATGTGGTCTAGATATTGGTTGGCCCTTACTTCTACAGAGCTTGGCAAAATGCCCTTTATGGGTGGTGTCAGCCAGGTAATGTCTGTCCTCTGAAAGGACTTGGGAATAAGCACTCAGAAAGACCCTACACCTCCTCAGTGTTCACTCCAAACTCCAGTTCTACAGGTTCCTCCATTAGATCCTGATGGAAGTTGAGTGACACTTCAACTTGCAGAGTCCACTCTGTCCACTCTGTACCTATTTCCATTCTTAGGTTTGGGTCATCGTGGAAGAGCTTATCCTGAACTCCGGATGAAAAACCCACCAATGGAGCTGGTTACTGATGGAGACTGAGAATCATCACTGCACTCCAGAAAGCATGGGCCTTCTGTAGAAATTACCAAACTGGTTTAGAGTCCTGTGGATATACCTTTTGCTCTGAACCCCATGTGTGACACAGTTGAACCTGCAGATACTATGGAGGAAGAAAAAGAGCAGCCAGATTTCCTTCCGTTTCCTTTCACACTCCACCCAGAGTCAGTCCATCTGAGTCAGAGTAACACTCCACTTATTGTTCAAGCTGAAGGGGCACACGCTGGGCTCATGGAAAATGTCCCCATGGGAAGCAGCAAGTGTACTCTCAATACTGGATTCATTGGTGGAAAATGAATCCATCCTCACAGAATATCCAGACCCATCCATCTCACTAAAAGAGACTCAATCTCCATTCAACAAACCAGAATCCATCCCACTCTTAACTCAGGAAGGACATTCTGTTTCTCATGAGGAAGGAAACCCTTCTGAGGACTCTGAAGTAGAATTACTGTCTGAAGGCAACTTGGAGGCCAGTCTGGATTTAGAGCTTCCCTATTCCCTTCTTAAAAGACTTCTCTTTATCTTGCTCTCATGATTCTTGTCAAGTATTCATTGTATTTACTTTGCTAACTATTAAACTCTCATTGTTAATATTATGGTGTGCAGTTCTTCAGTCCTTATTATACTGTGTTTTATTTTCCACTTAAAATGTGAGACCTCAGACACCAAGTCCAGGGTGGGCCAAAAACCAGACAGGTCTGGTCCCATAGAAGACAACTTTACTGGATATACAGGGAACTATGAAATGCATGGAATCACCAGGAATCCAGGCCAGGCCTCCATGGAAAGACAAGTCAGCTACCAAAGCTTAAGGACAGAGCAGATGCCTGGAAATGTGTTTTGTCAATCGGGAGAAGTGCCAGAGTAACTGTAATATTATGTGGGACTCTGTTCTGTGAGTTCAAGTCTGTTTATATATCCATTGTGCTTTGTACAAATATTTAAGAAAATTAAAACTCCACAATAGCATCAAAAATCTACTTTGGCTTTGAATGTGGGCTAGTTGTAGAGTGCTCGCCTAGTATACAAGAAGACCTTGATTCAATTCCTCGGCACTGCATACACAGAAAAAGCAGATGGGGCACTGTGGCTCAGGTGTCAGAGTGCCACCCTTGAACAAATGTGGCCAAGGACAGTTCCTGGTCCCTCAGTTCAAGCCCCAGGACTAGTCAAACAAGAAATCATACCATTTCCCACACATTTGGAAATAAACCTGTTTTATCTAACCCTACTTATTTTTTGCCAGTCCAGGGTGTGTGCCACCAAGCCAAACTACTGGCCCCCAACCTTACTATTTTGAATCATTTAATTTTTTTACATAATCATATTTCATGCTGTCTGTATTAATACCATAAGCAGCATGATTAGTGTAATAATGTTAAAGGTAAAACATAAGAAATTAATAACTAAAATTTCTTTTTTATTAGTTTTACAGCATTACTACAATTTTATGAGAAAAATTACCTAGAATGTTTATTTTAGAGTTCAAGTAATCCATTTTGATAAATATATCAACCTACATCATTTATTTGAACACATTTTAAACTATTTTTTTCAGGAATGAAAATACATATATATTTGTTGTAAATGAAATTTATGTCTTGGGGGAAGGGAAAGAGAAAAGGGGGGAGGGGGTAACAGTGTTTACAAGAAATGTACTCATTACATATGTAACAGCAATCTCTTTGTATATCACCTTGACAACAAATTTTTTGAAAAGTACAATAAGTTTAAATGTCTACTTTAGGCAGAATTTTTTTGCCAGTACTGGGCTTAGACTCAGGACCTGAGCACGATCCTTGGTTTTGTTTTTGTTTATTCTTAAGGCTCAAGTACTATCACATGTGCCACAGCACCACTTTTATCTTTTTTATCTATGTTGTGCTGAGGAATTGAACTTGGGTCTTCATTCATCCTCGGCAAGAACTCTTCCACTAGGCTTAACTTATGGCCCCAGTGGGAAGGAAGTTTTCCATAAAATATGTAGGAAATATGTCCACTAAGGAAAAGCCATCAAAAAGAGAAGAAAAATTATATACTTAGATAACGACATGCCAGTATTATGGCAGATCTCTGTAATTCTAGCTCCAAGAGTGGCCTATTTGGACCGGGAGTTGGCTGGCTGAAGTAAAGTGCTATCCTTGAGCAAGCCCTAGGACAGTGCTCTGGCCATGAGTTGAAGCCATAGGACATGCAAAAAATAATAATTTAATGCCCGTGACTGGTGGCTCACCCTGGTAATCCTAGCTACCCTGGAGGATCGAGGTTCACAGACGGCCCAGGCATAAAAATCTGTGAGAATCTTATTTCCAAATAATCCAGAAAATTCAAAATGACAATGTGCCTCAAGGGGTAGAGCTCTTGCCTTGAGCTGAAGAGCTTAACGTAAACATCCAGGCCCAGAGTTCAAGCCCCATGAGTGAAAAAAAGAAAAAGAAAAAGAAAGCCCTTATCTAAGGCTGGAGTGCACACTAGTGGTAGTTTGCTTGCCTAGTATGCACAAAGCCCTGTGTCCAATTACTCTGTACCACTTACACCAAAAAGAAGCTGGAAATGTTCTCAGAAGGTTGGGTTCTGAGGATCACAGTTCAAAGCCAGGCCAGACACTAAAGTCCATGAAACTGTTACTTCCACTTAAGCACCAGAAAACCAGAAGTGACACTGTGGCTCAAGGTGTTTAAGGTTGTAGCCTTGAGCTGAAGAGCCCAGGGACACTGCCCAGGTGCACAATTAAAGTCTTACAACCAACAGAGAGGGAGAGAGAGAGAGCGAGAGAAAGAGAGGGAGAGAGAGAGAGAGAGAGAGAGAGAGAGAGAGAGAGAGAGACAGAGACAGAGACAGAGACAGAGAGACAGAGAGACAGAGAGAGAGAGAGAGAGAGAGGGGACAGAGAGAGAGACAGAGAGACAGAGAGACAGACAGAGAGACAGAGACAGAGAGAGACAGAGAGACAGAGAGAGAGAGAGAGACAGAGAGAGAGAGACAGACAGGCAGACAGACAGAGACAGAGAGACAGAGACAGAGACATCAAACAGTCAGGCACTGCTGGCTGAAGTGTGTAATTCTAGCTACTGTGGAGGCTGAGATTGGAGGATCTTGGTTCAAAGCCCAAAGCCAGCCTGGACACATACGTTTGTGAGACTTACATCACCAATTAACTACCAGAAACCAAAAATGGAGCTGTAGAGGAAGAGCGCTAGCCTTGAGCTGAAGAGCTCAGGGACAGTGTCCAGGCCCAAAGTCCAAGCACCATGACGAATCAATAATAATAAAAAAAGATAGCTAATAGTAATGATGAATAATTTTGTGCTGGGAGTTTGGCCTAGTGGTAGACTGCTTGCTAAGCATGCACGAAGACCTGGGTTCAATTCCTCAATACCACATACATAGAAAAATGCGTGAAGTGGTCCTGAGGCTGAAGTGGTAGAGCCCTAGCCTTGAGAAAATATAAGGACAGTGCTCAGTCCCTGAGTTCAAGCCCAGGACTGGCCAAATCAAAAGTAGTAGAGCACTGGCATTGAAATGAAGATCTGAGGAACAGCCCAGGCACAGAGTTCAAGCACCGCAAACAACAACAACAAAATCTATGAAATGGCAGTGGTGGTTTTAAGCTAAGCAAAAATAGAGTAGAAACTGGTAAAAATGCATATTTGTGTGTAAGCAAAATAGCCAGACTTATGCATTAGAACAGGATAGCAACTTGAAAAAAAAAATTGTTTTCCATCTCACTAGGTCCTGTCTCTTAATTTATTCAAGTAAGTAAAATGCTGGGTTTTATAATCATTGCTCTGAATATTAGAAAATCATAATATCTCTCATTAACCAACAAAGACCAGGAACTGGGGCTTCGTTCAAATGGCAGAGTATCAGGCAACAGAAGAAAAAATTGAAGTAAGAACTTGAAGTTCTTGATCCAGAACCTGCATAGTAACAGAGCAGCAGCCTGGTGATGGTACCTCACACCTATAATCTTAGCTACTCAGGAGGCTAAGATCTGAGAATCAAAGTTTAAAGCCAGCCAAAGTACCCAGTTAACTTCCAGAAAAACCAGAAGTGGCACTGTGGCTCACAGATTAAAGCACTAGCCTTGAGCTGAAGAGCTCAGGGACAGTGCCCTGGCCCAGAGTTCAAGCCCCACAATTGACAAAAATCAAACAAGCAAACAAAACTCACAAAGAAGCCTGCAGACCACAGTGGTTCTGCTGAGTCTCTTCTCTATGGGGATCAGGAAACATTTCACTTTTTCTGTCTCTTCCCATCTCAACATTCATACTAAAATAAGACTGTGTTGAAAGTTTCCATTTATAAAAATGTTTTTCATGAAGCACCCTGAAATATTCATCGCTTATATCTCAATTGAAGATAGTTGATTTGGGGCTGCATTGGTAGAGTGCTAGCCTTGAGCAGAAAAGGTCAGGGATAGAGCTGAAGCACTCAGTTGAAGACCCAGTGCCAACACACAAAAGAAATTATGCACTTTATACATATTTTCTAATTTCTTAATGAATTTTTCAGTCTGTATAAATATAGGGTACATTCCTCGTTAGTTAAGTAAGATTGCTCTTTTTTTTCTTTTTGTCAGTCCTAGGGCTTGGACTCAGTGCCTAGACATTTTCATTGGACTCGCTTGCCCAAGGTGAGTGCTCTGCCTCTTGAGACACAGCGCCACTTCTAGCTTTTTTCTGAGTATGCGGTACCGGTTAATAGAACCTAGGTCTTCATGCATTCTAGGTGAGCACTCTACCATTAGGCTACATTCCCAGGCAGTGAGATTCCTCTTACAGTCATTGTATGTTCACAGAGTTTGATCTCACACACTGTAGGCCCTGGTTGGCTTTGACCTGTGATCCTAAGCCCTGAGCCTCCTAAGTAGCTGAAATTAAGATGTGAGCCAGCATGATGGCTTCCATTGTTTTTTCTACAAAAATATATGTAGTTATCTAAAATATATCTATAGCTGAAAAAAATGAATCTCTCCCAAACAAATCTTGAAAGAAACAACCATCCTATTAAAAGGTGGGCTAAAGACTTAAAAGAGTATTCTCTGAAGAAAAAATTAAAATGGGCTTTAGACACATGAAGAAATGCTCCATATCTCCAGCAATAAGGGAAATGAAAATCAAAACAACTTTGAGATTCCACCTGCCTCCAGTCAGAATGGCCATTATCAAAAATCTAATAAGAGATACTGGTGGGGAAGTGACCAGCGGGGATCACACCTACACTGTTGGTGGGAGTGTAAACTCGTTCAACCACTAGGGAAAGCAGCGTGGTGGTTCCTGAAAATACTGAACATAGAGCTCCCCTATGATCCAGCAAATCCACTACTTGGCATCTACCCAATTGTCCAGAAAAAAGGACATACTAAAGCCACTAGCACAATGATGCTCATTGCAGCACTATTTACCATAGCAAAGATATAAAACCAAAACAGATGCCACTCAGTAGATGACTGAATCAAGAAGATGTGGTACTTATACACAATGGTATGCTATGCTGCCATCAGAAGGAATGACATCGCCCCATTTGTAAGGAAATGGAAAGACTTGGAAAAATTCATATTAAGTGAAGCAAGCCAGACCCAAAGAAACATAAGCTCAATGGTTTCCCTCATTTGTAATAATTAGTTCACATCTAGGACTCTCCTAGCAGAGGATTACAATAACTCAATAACCTAGGTATATAAGGTCATATAGGATGAGACTAAATGTAAGGATCTCTAGGATATGGGAACCAGAGCTATATCTTGTGTCATCGTTGCACTTAATCTTGTGTGATTTTTGTCCTTAATCTACTATGTTATTTCTCATCTCTTATTTTGCCCTTTCATTAATGTCAGATTGTTACTGTATCCGATTTTTCCCTGGCATATTGTATGTATGTTTATTTGTTTATGTCAAATAGGAAAGGGAAGGGGGGAAACAAGATGATTGGGATGGGGAGGGGAGAGGGAACTGGGGACAAAAACATGTGGAGTGGAATAAATGTGTGAGAAGTAATGCAGTCCACTACCTGTAAATGTAATCGTAACCTCTCTATACATTACCCTGAAAATAAAAAAGAGACTAAAAATATCTGTAGAAAATGAGGCTGGATGATGGAAACAACCAGATGCCCTACTACAAAAAATGTGATACACACACACACACACACACACACACACACACACACACACACACACAATGGAATGATACATAGCCAACCGACAAGATAAAATAATGGCATTCTCGGGGCAGTGGATGAAAAGGAAAAAAATCATATTAAGTGAAGTAAGCCAAACTCAAAGGACCATAGGCCCAAGAGTCTCCCTCATTTGTCAAATTCAGTAGAAACCTTGGGCTCTGCTACCAGAGATTTACAATAGAACAAAATCTATAGACATCGTGACAAATAGTATTACACTAAATGTAAGGACCTCCAAGATGAAGAAACAAAACTCATATAATGAGTGATTGTTGTCCTTAATGAACTATGTGATTTCTTATCTCTTTTGCTATCCCTTGGTTATATCATATTGTTACAATATTTCACCTTGTTTTCTGATATATTTCATATGTGCCTAATTGGTTATTTGAAATTGGATAGGGAAGGGGGGAAATGAACATGAGTGGGGGTAGAGGAAGGGAAATGGGGACCATATCATTACATGGGGTATCAAAGTTTGAGAAGTAATGCACCTTCTATCTGGTGAATATAATGTAACCCTTCTATAAATTACAATAAAAATAAATACATAAAAAGAAGATCTGCACAGAAAAAAATAATAATGGCATTTTTGGGGTAGTGGATGAAATTAGAGTGAATCCTGCTGAGTGAGATAAGTCAAGACCAAGGAACAAAAGGTACATGGTATCCTTAATATATGGATATTAGTTTCAAACAGTAGTAGAGCGATGATTGAATAGTTGATACCCAAAGTTTTGGACATAATTTTGGAGATATAAACATAATTACATAGACATAAAAATCTAGGATAGACTATACACTCTACAGACATGTGTTTTATTATAGATTAATATGTATCTATGACATACAAAGACTCAGTTTAACTTCTGCTATCTTTTACTATATTCTAAAATTTAAGTGCCAGTGATTGTATAGCGATTCCCTTCTTGAATACTTGTTGGTTAAACATGACATTTGAAATATGATGTAAAATTCAATGTTAATAAATTTTTTTTAAAAAGAGGCTAGAGGTAAATACCACTAATGTACTTGCTCTAAGTGGTACAGAAATTTTCTTAATGAATCAAGGGGTTTTATTACATCTTTATGCAATTATTTTAGTTCTGAGTGTTCTACACTCAATGCTACTTGCGGAAAGATGATATAGCTGACTGTGTAGATGGTATGAAGACATACTGGCCTAAACGTAGAATAAAGCATTGGTAAGTGGCTGTTAGCTGTCCAGATTCTACTGGAATATGTGGAATGAATTTATTAAGCACAATGCAGGCTCTTAGTCAGATCAGGATCAAGATTATGTGGTTCCATGAGATGAATGAGGAAAGATCAGAAAAATCTACTAAGATATCCAGATATACTTTTGAAACTAAGGTATCTGGACTCCTTTTTTTTTCTTTCTTGGTGGGGAGCTTGAACTTTGGACCTGGGCAAGGTCTCTTAGTTCTTTTTCCTCAAGGCTACTGCTGTACCAGTTTTAGCCACAACTCCACTTAGTTTTTGGGTGGATAAGTGGAGAGAAGAATCTTACAGTTTTTTTTGTTTTCGTTTTTTTGCTTGCAAAGGCTTTGAATCACCTTCTCCCTGGCTAGTAGAATGACAATTATGACCCTCCAGCGCCTGGCTAGTGATTTTTTGAAAATTGGACTTTCTTCCAAATCACGTAACTGGTTCCTAGAAAAGTTTTGAAGCCTGACTTCATACATGCTAGGCAAGCTACATTTTCAGCCCAAGGTTTTATGTTTTGTTTTTTCAGTGTTGTTGCTTCTAAGGTACTGTATGATGTTCTTTCATTTTCTTTGCTTTTCACCTCTTTTCTTCTTTTTCCCTTTAGTTTTATTCTCTGTAGTCACTGTGTTGAATTCGGGTACCCTGTGTCTTGTACATAGGTTTATGTGATTTGGGGAATGGAGAGGGTATAATAAAATGGTAAAAAAAAAAAACAAAGGAAAAAGGGTGAACCAATTGAACACTGATACTTGGAAGACACTAAACGGAAATGAACTGAACAATCTGGGTGGAGAGGGGGCTGAGGGTAGGAAAACAGAGAAAAATGAGGGATTGGATAACAATTTTCTTAAGAAATGTGTTCATAACTTATGTAACCGTATGCCAACTATATATTGACTTAACCAAAACAATTAACTTAAAAAAATAATTTAGCCGGGTATGGTGGCTCACACTTATAAATGTAGTTACTCAAGAGGCTGGGATCCAAGGATAGCAGTTCAAAGTCAGCCTGGGCACTGAAGTCCATGTGACTCTTATCTCCAATTAACCACCAGAGACCCAGAAGTGGCCCTATGGCTCAAGGGATAGGGCAGTAGTCTTGAGCTGAAAAGCTCAGTGACAAGACCCAGGTGCAGAATTGCAGTCCCATGACTTGAAGGGTGAATGATACTAGCCAGGCTCTGAGCGCTCACACTTGGAATCCTATCTACACAGAATCAGGTTTGAATCCAGCCCAAACAAGTTGCATGATATTCTGATTTACAGTTCATTACCAAAAATCTGGAAGTGGAGCTGTGGATCAAGTGGTAGAACACTAGCCTGAAGCAAAAAAAAACATTTAAGGACAGTTCCCAGGCCCTGGGTTCAAGTCCCAGGACTTGCATAAAACGAACAAAATGTGACGCTGAGTCCTCCATCATTTGGTGTTATAGTTCAATATTCTTGATATGCGTCTTAGAAATTAAGTCCCTAGCAAATACTCTCCCCTGAAATTCTGCTTCATAGCTGATTCACAGAATTTCAGCATCATTACTATCACCTTCCATTTAGCATACCAGTCTACTACTGAAAATTTGAAGAAAACTTTTGAGTAATCCTAATAAATCTGTGTATCATCTGCACACACATCAAATCAGCAGCAGCTATGTTCTACTATTATCTAAATGTATTTAATCCCTTCTTGAGTTAATGAGCCTTAAAGAGTAAAACATATGTAGTAGTTATGAAACTAACAGCCACCATTCTTCTACCTAATATTGTAATATAAGTTTATAAATGCAAGGACTATTCTGAAGTGTGCAGAAAATAGCTTCTAATTATAATATCCTCATGAAGTATAGTTTTTAAGAAACATGTTGCTTGCTTTGGGAAAGCAAAGGAAAGGAAAAATGATACAGGTAAGTTCCCTATTTATCAGAAGGAAAATACTATTGGGTTTAGATCAACGTCTTTCATTCCGTGCTGATGAAACAAATATTTGCAATTCCTGAGGCCAATCACTTCATTGTGATGCACAATCAGCCAGCTTAGATCAATCTTCCAAAAAGTAAAGGAACAAATGTGAAGAAATTAAGGTTTCCAAAATGAACCAGGTGGTGATGGCATCTCACACTTGTAATTCTATCTACTCAAGGCCTGAAATCCAAGGATGTGGATTAAGTCTGTCTGTGTTGAAAATATTCCTGTCTGAAACATCATCTCTGTTATCACAGCCCAGCTGATACACTCTGCCCAACAGGTCCCAAACCCCAAAGTCCATCTACTATCTGAAATACTAGCAAACGTACTCACACATTATTTCCTCTTTGGGAGATAGTTGAAACATGTACCAGAAACATTTCCCTGGCTTCAGAGTGGAAGTGGAAATATATACTCACTAGAAGCCCATCTAGTAAATTACAGTCAATCATCTTTCCTCACATCTTGTTAGTTAAATTGAACAATGAGTGTTTGGATCAGAAACGATGTGTAAGAGCATACAGGTTGTAAAACTACTTTAATGCTAGCTACTCAAGATAAGCTGAGACCTGAGGATTCAGTTCAAAATCAGCCAAGCAATAAATTCCATAAGATTTTTACCTCTAATTAAACAGCAAAAAACAGAGCGTTGAATTGTGCTTAAAATATCACAGGCCTAAAATTTGCATAAAAGTGTTAAGGGGTAGCATTCAGGATGCCCACTCTCTCCACTCCTTTTTAACATAGTCCTAGAATTCCTAGGCAGTGCAATAAGGCAAGAAACAAGCATAAAGGGGATCCAAGTAGGGAAAGAAGAAATAAAACTATCCCTTTTGCAGATGATATGATTCCGTATTTAAAGAATCCTATAGAGTCTACTCCCAAGCTCCTTGAGCTGATTCAAAGCTTTGGAAGGGCAGCAGGCCATAAAATCAACCCTCACAAATCAACTGCCTTCCTTTACGCCAACAGTGAGAGGAACGAGGCAATAATCAGGAAAGAAACTCCTTTCACAATAGCCTCAAAGAAAATAAAGTACCTAGGAATTAGCTTAACTAAGAATGTAAAGGACCGTTTAGATGAAAACTTTAAAACCCTAAAAAAGGAAATTAAAGGAGAACTAAGGAAATGGAAAAACCTCCCATGCTCCTGGATTGGAAGAATCAACATTGTGAAAATGACAATCTTGCCAAGGCTATCTACAAATTCAATGCAATACCCATCAACATCCCAATGTTATTCTTTAAAGAAATAGAAGAGGCAATTCAAAATTTCATATGGAATAATAAAAGACCCCGTATAGCAAAAACACTTCTTAGCAGAAAGAACAGCACTGGAGGAATTTCAATTCCAAACTTTAGAAAACTAAAGTTGGATCATTCTTTGTCACCTTTCACTAGAATTAACTCCAAATGGATCAAAGACCTGGAGGTACAAGGTGACACACTGAAAAGTTTACAGGAAGGAATAGGAGATACACTAGGCCTCCTTGGCACAGGTCGAAACTTTCTTAATAAGGACCAAGAATCACAACAAATCAGAGAAAGGCTGGATAAGTGGGACTGCATTAAAATGCAGAGCTTTTGTGTGGCAACGGATATAGCTAGTAAACTAATCAGGAAGCCTACAGTGTGGGAGAAGATCTTCACCAACCAAACAACGGACAAAGGCCTCATATCTAAAATATATCAACAACTCAAAAAATTGAATCACTCCAAAACTAACCTCCAAAGTAACACCCATCCCATTAAAAAATGGGCCAAAGACTTAAAGAGAGTCTTCTCTGAAGAAGAAACAAAAATGGCCTATAGACATATGAAGAAATGCTCCACATCTCTGGTCATAAAAGAAATGCAAATCAAAACAACTCTAAGATTCCACCTCACTCCAGTTACAATGACCAGGATCAGGAAAATGAATGACAACAGATGCTGGAGGGGATGTGGCCAGGAGGGATCACTACTACACTGTTGGTGGGAGTGCAAACTCGTTCAACCACTATGGAAACCTGTGTGGCAGTGCCTCAAATGGCTAAACATAGAACTTCCCTATGACCCAGCAATTCCACCACTTGGCATTTACCCAACAATCCAGAAACAAGGGCATTGTAAACCCACTAGCACAACAATGTTCATTGCAGCACTATTCACCATAGTAAAGATATGGAACCAACCCAGATGTCCCTCAGTTGAAGAGTGGATCAACAAGTTGTGGTATTTGTACACAATGGAATTCTATGCTGCTGTTAGAAAGAATGACATCGCCCCATTTGTTAGGAAATGGAAAGACTTAGAACAAATCATATTTAGTGAAGTAAGCCAGACTCAAAGGAACTTAGGCTCAGTGGTTTCCCTCATTCGTCATAATCAGTAGAAACCTTGGGCTCTACTAGCAGAGATTTGCAATAGAGCAAAAGGCCATATATAAGGCCATATAATGTAAAGCTAATTGAAAGGACCTCCGGGATATTGAAACAAAAGCCACATATTGAATTATGGTTGTCCTTAATGTACTATGTTGTCTCTCATCTCCTTTGCTGTCCCTTGGTTATCCCATATTGGTATAGTGTCTCACTTTGTTATCTGATATATTGAAATTATTTGTATTTGGATACTTGAAATTTGATAGGGAAGGGGGGAAAACCAAGAAGGGTGGGGGTTGTGGGGTTGGAGGGAAATGGGTACCAACACATGGGAAAGGGTATCAATGTATGTGAATTAATGCACCTTCTATCTGGCAAGTATCATGTAACCCTTTTACTACTTACAATAAACAAATGAAAAAAAAGAAAGTTGTAGTGTGTGGGGAGGATGATGGGGTCATATACATTTCTTCTAAGAAATTTACCTCATCTGGTTGCCCTGGATTTTCCTGGCCTTCTTCTTAGAGAAAGGCCTGTTATACTGGATTTGTGGCTTGGCAAAGATCTAGCATGTACATCTTCGAGTTAATCATCCACAACTTCCATGCCTGAGACTCGGGTTTCCTGACCTTTGGCAACAGCCCAGCAACATCTTTCTTCCTCCTGAGCCACAGGCCAAGTGAGCTGGCTTGAGCTGGTTGTTAGTTACAGTGGCTTGGTTACCAGGGTTCCATATTCTGTTCCATTGTGAGGGAGGCAGGGTCACCTTTCAGGGCCCAATGACCAAAGATCCTTGCTCACAGAAGACCTCACCAAAGACATACTGGAGGCTGAATCTCCCTCCAATCTCACAATATACATGTGGATGTAGTAAACAGCACACCTTATTTGTCCATTCCCAATGTCTTCCATTAGGCCCAACTACCAGTCTGGTCTCAGGCTCAAGGAGCCTTTCTTAGGTAAGATCCAAACTTAAGGGTCAATATTGCCCTCATCCTTTACAAAACATTTACTTCACAGTGCCTTCTCTGCCTGCATTTTGCCCCTTGTCGAATTTTTTTTTGTTTTTCCTAGTCTTGGGACTTGACCTCAGAGTGTGAACATTGTTCTTGGGCTTTCTTTAGGCTTTAGCTGTCCCACCGAGCCACAGCACCACTTGCAGCGTTTTCTATGTATGTGGTAATGAGGAATCAAACCTGAGGCTTTTTGCGTGGTAGCCAAGGACTCTACCACTAGGTCAAACAAACAGGGCATCTTGCATATATTTTTGACGTCAATCTACCAGGATATTATTAGGTTTCTGTATCCTAATCAATTTTTTCCCGATGATTAGCTTTGCTGTCATGTGTAAAAAATGCAAGTGGGAAAAACACAGAAGAATTAGTGAAATGAAAAAAAAAGC
Organism: Megascapheus bottae; assembly: GCF_031878675.1. Lineage (NCBI taxonomy): Eukaryota > Metazoa > Chordata > Mammalia > Rodentia > Geomyidae > Megascapheus > Megascapheus bottae. The sequence goes on along the minus strand of NW_028327531.1, from coordinate 488,454 downwards.
ATTACGCACATAGATAAGTGTTCATTCTTTGTAGGAGAAAGGATATTTTGACATGATGATGATGACTTCGTAATTACTATGTCAGGGTTGAGAGTTTGGCATAGTGGTAGAGTGCTTGCCTAGCATCCATGATGATCTGGGTTTGATTGCTCAGTATCACATAGAAAATCTAGATGTGGCACTGTGGCTCAAGTGGCAGAGGGCTAGACTTGAGAAAACCCGAGGACAGTGCTCAGGCCCTGAATTCAAGCCCCAAGACTGGCAGAAAGATAAAAGAAAATAAAAATGCTTTTTACGAGCTAATTCACTCACAGCGTTGGCTTCTGAAATCTTCGCTTCTGCTTCTTGTGAAATACCCCTTTCCCTCAACGTAGACAAGAAAAACAGATCCATCTCATGGTCCACTGTGCGGCCACTGGTTGGGCTAAGAGCTAGTCGTGCAGCAACACATAAGTTTTATTCTAATACTTTCCAAACTTTGTACTCAAATATGCTACCTACTTACCAACTTAGGTCAGTTATCCTTATGCTATACCTTTTCTTCATTACTACAATATTCTTACACTCCTACGTTAATCCTCTTGTACCTCCCCTGACCTCTCTCATTCTTTTTTTCTATCTCTGGACCTCTGCTCGTCTTTCAACCCTTATACTGCATGGATCTACACTTGATGGCTGTTGAGCAACATTGTATATGTAGGTGGTTAATTATTCTCTAGGCTCAGAGGGACTTAAAGACAATAGAGATTGGATTGAGAGGCTTATTGTTTTGGGTATAAATCGCTTATCAGTGGTTGTATTAGACTGGTCTGTAAGTGCACAAAAAGAAAGAGTGATAATACCAATCAAAACTTGTGAACATCTAGTGTCTGCCAGCTACAGAGGTCTAGGTTGGTTATATCTGAAAAACTATAATCGTATTTAGTAGTAATCTTGCTCCCATTTTCAAATGGGCAGAACAAGAAACTCAAGAAAAATGTCAAATCAAGAAACAACATCCCCCACCCAATGTAAACAGACAGTGCAACAGTCACAGGCACACCTACAGGAGAGTCTTCCAAGTGCTACACAAAGGCAACTGATAAACATCATTAATGGAAAATGTGAAAATATAAAGAAAGAGATAATATAGGAAGCCATAGCTGAGCAAGAGGAAAGCAAAAACAAGGTGATAATGAAAGAGTAGAATCCATAAAGGAGGCCATAACAAAGGTTTTTCAAAGAAAGATGGATGAATTCATAGAATTCAAAAGTAAAAACGTGACCAAACTCCATCAAATGTCCAAACAAAATAAAGCTACTGAGCTAACCACTCAAAAGGAAATCAAGGAGATAAAGAAATCCATACATGATCTAAAACAAGAGATGCAAGCAGCAAAAGTGAGCAATTAGAAGCAAGGTAGATGAAAAATAAAGTAGATAGCTTTGATAGCAGGTTAGACAATGCAGAGGAGAGAATTTCCGGGGCGGAAGATAATTTAGGTATTATAGAGAAAGAACAGAAAATGAGTCAATCCAAATCTAGGAAATATGACAGATCGCTTCATGAGTTCCAAGATACAATTAGGAAGCCTAATTTAAGGCTAGCTGGTATTTAGGAGGGCGTGGATAAAGAGGTCAATGGTATTGGAAATACACTTCAGGGAATCATCTCAGAGAATTTCCCAAATATCCAGAAGGGCAGGCCCATCCAGATACGAGAAGCATTTAGAACCCTAAACAGACCTGACCAGAAAAGAACATCCCACCGGCACATTGTGATCCGAACTGGATCAATAGAAACGAAAGGAAAGATCCTAAAGGCAGCCAGGGAAAAGGGATCAGTAACCTATAAAGGCAAACCAATCAGAATAACCCCAGATTTGTCAGCAGAGACCATGCAAGCACGAAGTGACTTGAAGCATATATGTCATGCCCTTAAATCAAATAACTACCAACCAAGAATACTGTAGCCAGCTAAGCTCTCATTCATGACTGAGGGAACAATAAAAACATTCCTTTCCAGGGAAAAGCTACAACAATATGTTGAAACAAATCCAATACTACAGAGAATTCTTAAAGATGCTCTATACATAGAAAACCAAATAAATGCAATATAGGGAAAGAAATGGCACCTAAACAGCATACCATCTAAGGACCACAGGAACTGTCAAGACACAGGCCCTACTAAAAGCTTTTAAAAATGGTAGGAACTAATAAATATCTCTCAATCCTAACTCTCAATATCAATGGACTTAACTCTCCAATTAAACGGAATAGGTTGTCTAGTTGGATCAAAAAGCAAGAGCCATCGCTCTGCTGTCTTCAAGAGACACATCTTACCCCAAAACAATCATCTTTTGAAAGTGAGAGGTTGGAATAAACTCTATTAAGCTAACTGCCCACATAAACAGGCTGGAGTTGCCATCCTCATATCAGATACAATAGACTTCAAACTAAAATTAGTAAGAAAAGACAAAGAAGGTTACTACATACTACTAAAGGGATCTTTCCTCCAGGAAGACATAACGATCCTAAATATTTACACACCCAATCCCGGAGCTCCAAACTTCATCAAGCAAACTTTACTTACACTGAAAACATACATAGATCGAAATACAGTGATTGTTGGTGAGTTTAACACACCACTCTCACCTATGGACAGATCAACAAGGCAAAAACTCAACAGAGAAACCTTAGAACTGAACAACTATATAGACCAACTATATCTAACCGACATCTGCAGAATATTCCACCCAGTAACAACACAATATACGTTTTTCTCAGCAGCACATGGAATATTTTCCAAAATAGACCACATCTTAGGCCATAAAACAAACTTGGACAGATTCAGAAACACTGAAATTATTCCATGCACACTCTCAGACCACAAAGGCATCAAATTGGAACTGAACACACATCTCCACCAACGAAAACCCTGTAACTCATGGAGACTGAACAACACATTGTTGAATCAAAAACAATGGGTAATCGAAGAGATCAGAACAGATATCCAACTGTTTATGAAATTTAACAATAAGGAGCACGCAAATATCAACTCCTTAGGGACACAACAAAGGCAGTACTCAGAGGAAAATTTATAGTGCTGAGTGCCTACAACGGCAAGTTGGAAAAATGGCAAACCAACTAGTTAATGTCTCACCTTAACCTCCTGGAAAATGAGCAACAAACCAACCCTAAACCCATTAGGAGAAAGCAAATTATTAAAATCAAAGCAGAATTAAATGATTTGGAATAAAAAAAACTATAGAAAGAATCAACAAAACAAGGAGTTGTTTATTTGAAAGAATTAACAAAATTGACAAGCCCTTAGCAAATCTTACCCAAAAAAGAAGAGAGCATATCGAAATAAACAAAATCGCAGATGAAAATGGTAATATCACGACAGAAATTACCAAGATCCAGAATATCATGAGGGAATATGTGTCAAAACTTTATGCCAACAAATTTGAGAATCTAGAAGAAATGGATGAATTCCTGGACAATATTAACATACCCACACTGAACCAAGAAGAGCTAACCCAAATCAACAGGCCTATTTGAAGCTCTGAAATAGAAATGGAAATTAGACAAATTCCACTTAAAAAGAGCCCAGGGCCACATGGATTCACAGCTGAATTCTATAAGGTCTTCAAAGCAGAGCTCACCCCAATACTCCTCAAGCTCTTCAACGAAATTGAAAATGAAGGTTGTTTACCAAACTCATTCTGTGAAGCCAGTATATTCCTCATCCCCAAACCAGACAGAGATTCATCAAAGAAAGAGAACTATAGACCCATTTCTTTGATGAACATCGATGCAAAACTTCTCAACAAAATAATGGCCAACCGTCTACAACAACTCATCAGAAAAATTATACACTATGATCAATCTGGATTCATCACAGGGAGGCAAAGCTGGTTCAATATACACAAATCAATTAATATAATTCGAGACATCAACAGGAGCAAGGACAAAAATCACATGATTGTCTCAATAGATGCGGAAAAGGCATTTGACAAGATCCAAACCCCTTTATGGTAAAAGATATGGAGAAACTAGGAATCCATGGAACATTTCCCAATGTAATAAAGGCTGTGTATGAGAAACCCACTGCCAGTATTATACTTAATGGTGAAAATCTAAAGCCATTCCCTCTAAAATCAGGAACGAGACAAGGATGCCCACACTCTCCACTCCTTTTAACATAGTACTAGAATTCCTAGGCAGTGCAATAAGGCATAAGAAAGCATAAAGGGGATCCAAGTAGTGAAAGAGGAAATAAAACTATCCCTCTTTGCAGATGACATGATTCTGTATTTAAAGAATCCTATAGACTCTACTCCCAAGCTCCTTGAGCTGATTCAAAGCTTTGGAAGTGTAGCAGGCCATAAAATCAACCCTCACTAATCAACTGCCTTCCTTTACGCCAACAGTGAGAGGAACGAGGCAATAATCAGGAAAGAAACTCCTTTCACAATAGCCTCAAAGAAAATAAAGTACCTAGGAATTAGCTTAACTAAGAATGTAAAGGACCATTTAGGTGAAAACCTTAAAACCCTAAAAAAGGAAATTAAAGCAGAACTAAGGAAATGGAAAAACCTCCCATGCTCCTGGATTGGAAGAATCAACATTGTGAAAATGAAAATCTTGCCAAGGGCTATCTACAAATTCAATGCAATACCCATCAACATCCCAACGTCATTCTTTAAAGAAATAGAAGAGGCAATTCAAAATTTCATATGGAATAATAAAAGACCCCGTATAGCAAAAACACTTCTTAGCAGAAAGAACAGCGCTGGAGGAATTTCAATTCCAAACTTTAGACTCTATTACAGAGCTATAATTCTCAAAACAGCTTGGTACTGGCACAAGAACAGGCCTGAAGTCCAATGGAATAGAACTGCGGACCCAAATTTTAAACCACAGACCTATGGCCACCTAATCTTTGATAAGGGAGCCAAAAAAATAGAATGGAAGAAAGATAGCCTTTTCAACAAGTTGTGCTGGCAGAAATGGTTAAGCACCTGCAGAAAACTAAAGTTGGATCCTACTTTGTCACCTTGCTCTAGAATTAACTCCAAATCGATCAAAGACTTGGAGGTAAAAGCAGACACACTGAAAAGTTTACAGGAAGGAATAGGAGATACACTAGGCCTCCTTGGCACAGGTCGAAACTTTCTTAATAAGGACCAAGAATCACAACAAATCAGAGAAAGGCTGGATAAGTGGGACTGCATTAAACTGCAGAGTTTTTGTATGGCAACGGATATAGCTAGTAAACTAATCAGGAAGCCTACAGAGTGGGAGAAGATCTTCACCAATCAAACAACGGACAAAGGCCTCATATCTAAAATATATCAACAACTCAAAAAATTGAATCACTCCAAAACTAACCTCCAAAGTAACACCCATCCCATTAAAAATGGGCCAAAGACTTAAAGAGAGTCTTCTCTGAAGAAGAAACAAAAATGGCCTATAGACACATGAAGAAATGCTCCACATCTCTGGTCATAAAAGAAATGCAAATCAAAACAACTCTAAGATTCCACCTCACTCCAGTTAGAATGGCCAGGATCAGGAAAACGAATGACAACAGATGCTGGAGGGGATGAGGCCAGGAGGGATCACTACTACACTGTTGATGGGAGTGTAAACTCGTTCAACCACAATGGAAAGCAGTGTGGCAGTGCCTCAAAAGGCTAAACATAGAACTCCCCTATGACCCAGCAATTCCACTACTTAGCATTTACCAACAATCCAGAAACAAGGGCATACTAAACCCACTAGCACAACAATATTCATTGCAGCACTATTCATCATAGGAAAGATGTGGAACCAACCCAGATGTCCCTTAGTTGATGACTGGATCAACAAGTTGTGGTATTTGTACACAATGGAATTCTATGCTGCTGTCAGAAAGAATGACATCGCCCCATTTGTTAGGAAATGGAAAGACTTAGAACAAATCATATTAAGTGAAGTAAGCCAGACTCAAAGGAACTTAGGCTCAGTGGTTTCCCTCATTCGTCATAATCAGTAGAAACCTTGGGCTCTACTAGCAGAGATTTGCCATAGAGCAAAAGGCCATATATAAGGCCATATAATGTGAAGCTAATTGAAAGGACCTCCAGGATATTGAAACAAAAGACATATAAAGAATGATTGTTGTCCTTAATGTACTATGTTGTCTCTCATCTCCTTTGCTGTCCCTTGGTTATCCCATATTGGTATAGTATCTCACTTTTTTATCTGATATATTGAATTTCTTTGTATTTGGATATTTGAAATTTGATAGGGAAAGGGGAAAACCAAGACGGTTGGGGGGTGTGGGGTTGGAGGGAAATGGGTACCAAGATATGTGATAGGGTATCAATGTATGTGATTTAATGCACCTTCTATCTGGTAAATATTATGTAAATCTTTTACTGATTACAATAAAAATAATTTAAAAAAAGAAAGTTGTAGTGTGTGGGGAGGATGATGGGGTCAAATACATTTCTTCTTACAAATATACCTCATCTGGTTTCCCTGGATTTTCCTGGCCTTCTTCTTAGAGAAAGGCCTGTTATACTGGATTTGTGGCTTGGCAATGATCTATCATGTACATCTTCGAGTAAGACATCCACAACTTCCATGCCTGAGACTCGACTTTCCTGACCTTTGGCAACAGCACAGCAACATCTTTCTTCCTCCTGAGCCACAGGCCAAGTGAGCTGGCTTGAGTTGGTTGTTAGTTACAGTGGCTTCGTTACCAGGGTTCCATATTCTGTTCCATTGAGAGGGAGGCAGGGTCACCTTTCAGGGCCCAATGACCAAAGATCCTTGCTCACAGAAGACCTCACCAAAGACATACTGGAGGCTGAATCTCTCCTCCAATCTCACAATATACATGTGGATGTAGTAAACAGCACACCTTATTTGTCCAATCCCAATATCTTCCACTAGGCCCAACTACCAGTCTGGTCTCAGGCTCAAGGAGCCTTTCTTAGGTAAGACCCAAACTTAAGGGTCGATATTGCCCTCATCCGTTACAAAACATTTGCTTCACAGTGCCTTCTCTGCCTGCATTTTGCCCCTTGTCGAATTTTTTTTGTTTTTGCTAGTCTTGGGACTTGACCTCAGAGTGTGAACATTGTTCTTGGGCTTTCTTTAGGCTTTAGCTGTCCCACCGAGCCACAGCACCACTTGCAGCGTTTTCTATGTATGTGGTAATGAGGAATCAAACCTGAGTCTTTTTGCGTGGTAGCCAAGGACTCTACCACTAGTCAAACACACAGGGCATCTTGCACAGATTTTTGACGTCAATCTACTAGGATATTATTAGGTTTCTGTATCCTAATCAATTTTTTCCTGATGATTAGCTTTGCTGTAATGTGTAAAAAATGCAAGAGGGAAAAACACAGAAGAATTACTGAAATTAAAAAAAAAGCATTACACACATAGATAAGTGTTCATTCTTTGTAGGAGAAAGGATATTTTGATATGATGATGATGACTTTTTAATTACTGTGTCAGGGTTGAGAGTTTGGCATAGTGGTAGAGTGCTTGCCTAGTATCCATGAAGATCTGGGTTTGATTGCTCAGTATCACATAGATAGAAAATGTAGATGTGGCACTGTGGCTCAAGTGGCAGAGGGCTAGACTTGAGAAAACCCGAGGACAGTGCTCAGGCCCTGAATTCAAGCCCCAAGACTGGCAGAAAGATAAAAGACAATAAAAATGATTTCACGAGCTAATTCACTCACAGCATTTGCTTCTGAAATCTTCGCTTTTGCATCTTGTGAAATACCCCTTTCCCTCAACGTAGACAAGAAAAACAGATCCATCCCATGGTCCACTGTGAGGCCACTGGTTGGGCTAAGAGCTAGTCGTGCAGCAACACATAAGTTTTATTCTAATACTTCCCAAACTTTGTACTCAAATATGCTACCTACTTACCAACTTAGGTCAGTTATCCTTATGCTATACCTTTTCTTCATTACTACAATATTCTTACACTCCTACGTTAATCCTCTTGTACCTCCCCTGACCTCTCTCATTCTTTTTTTCTATCTCTGGACCTCTGCTCGTCTTTCAACCCTTATACTGCACAGATCTACACTTGATGGCTGTTGAGCAATATTGTATATGTAGGTGGTTAATTATTCTCTAGGCTCAGAGGGACTTAAAGACAATAGAAATTGGATTGAGAGGCTTATTGTTTTGGGTATAAATCGCTTATCAGTGGTTGTATTACACTGGTCTGTAAGTGCACAAAAAGAAAGAGTGATAATACCAATCAAAACTTGTGAACATCTAGTGTCTGCCAGCTACAGAGGTCTAGGTTGGTTGTATCTGAAAAACTATAATCGTATTTAGTAGTAATCTTGCTCCCATTTTCAAATGGGCAGAACAAGAAACTCAAGAAAAGTGTCAAATCAAGAAACAACATCCCCCACCCAATGTACACAGACAATGCAATAGTCACTGGCAAACCTAGAGGAGAGTCTTCCAAGTGCTACACAAATGCAATTGATAAAAATCATTAATGGAAAATGTGAAAATATAAAGGAAGAGGTAATGGAGGAAGCCATAGCTGAACAAGAGGAAACCATAAACAAGGAGATAAGTGAAAAAGAAGAAGCCATAAAGGAGGCCATAACAAAGGTTTTTCAGAGAAAGATGGATGAATTCATAGAATCTACAAATGAAAACGTGACCAAACTCCAGCAAATGTCCAAAGAAAATAAAGCTACTGAGCTAACGACTCAAAAGGAAATCAAGGAGATAAAGAAATCCATACATGATCTAAAACAAGAGATGCAAGGCATCAAAAATGACCAATTAGAAGCAAGGGAGATGAAAAATAAAGTAGATAGCTTTGATAGCAGGTTAGACAACGCAGAGCAGAGAATTTCCAGGGCTGAAGATAATTTAGTTATTATAGAGAAAGAACAGAAAATGAGACAATCCAAATCTAGGAAATATGAGAGAGCGCTTCAGGAGGTCCAAGATACAATTAGGAAGCCTAATTTAAGGCTATTTGGTATTGAGGAGGGTGTGGAGAAAGAGGTCAATGGTATTGGAAATATACTTCAGGGAATCATCTCAGAGAATTTCCCAAATATCCAGAAGGGCAGGCCCATCCAGATACGAGAAGCTTTTAGAACCCCAAACAGACCTGACCAGAAAAGAACATCCCAACACCACAAGGTGATCCGAACTGGATCAATAGAAATGAAAGAAAAGATTCTAAAGGCAGCCAGGGAAAAGGGATCAGTAACCTATAAAGGCAAACCAATCAGAATAACCCCAGATTTCTCAGCAGAGACCATGCAAGCACGAAGTGACTGGAAGCATATATGTCATGCCCTTAAATCAAATAACTACCAACCAAGAATACTGTAGCCAGCTAAGCTCTCATTCATAACCGAGGGAACAATAAAAACATTCCATTCCAGGGAAAAGCTGCAACAATATGTCGAAACAAAACCAACACTACAGAGAATTCTCAAAGATGCTCTATACATAGAAAACCAAAATTAATGCAATATAGGGAAAGAAATGGCAACTAAACAGCATACCATCTAAGGACCACAAGAACTGTCAAGACACAGGCCCTACTAAAAGCTTTTAAAAATGGTAGGAACTAATAAATATCTCTCAATCCTAACTCTCAATATCAATGGACTTAACTCTCCAATTAAAGGGCATAGGCTGTCTAGTTGGATCAAAAAAGCAAGAGCCATCGTTCTGCTGTCTTCAACAGACACATCTTACCCAAAAACAATCATCTTTTGAAAGTGAGAGGTTGGAATAAACTCTATCAAGCTAACTGCCCCCATAAACAGGCTAGAGTTGCCATCCTCATATCAGATACAATAGACTTCAAACTAAAATTAGTAAGAAAAGACAAAGAAGGTGACTACATACTACTAAAGGGATCTTTCCTCCAGGAAGACATAACGATCCTAAATATTTACACACCCCTTTGAAGATTCCCAAAAGATTGAAGATTATGCCAGTGTAAGTTAGATTCATCATTGATATTAAATAATGCAATGAGTAGGGATTTATATTTGAAATATCACTGTTGACAAAATCTAACACACATTTGCTTAGTATTTGCTTTTGATTTCCCAAGAAGTTCAGTACAAGCTAACATGTGTGGCATATATCGACTGGGAGAAATGATTCAGAATATGTGACTCATTTGAACAGGAGTCAGTGAAAAGATACAGAAGCAGGATACCCATATTGTGATAATTTGTATCTTTTGCATATTTTGTGTTTGTTATTAATTCCATTTGTAGTGTACATTTCTAGGTAAAAACTTTTAAAATGTTTCCAAACAATTTGTTATTTCAACAGCAAAAAAAGACATTTATATGCCTGATAAAATTCACAGAATCCAAATTTTTCCACATTATTTTTTGTTTTTTGGTTTTTTTTGGTGAGTCATAGATTTGAACTCAGCCTGGGCACTATCCCTGAGCTCTTCAGCTCCAGGCTACCACCTTACCCTGGAGCCAAGCCCCACTTCCCATTTTCTAAAGGTAAATTGGAGATAAGGGTCTCATGTCTTTTTGTGCCAGGATGGCTTTAAACCTTGATCCTCAGATCTCAGCCTCTTGAGTAGGTAGGATTATAGAAGTGAGCCACCACCCCATCATGCTCAGCTTTCTGTTTTTTTTAAACAAGCCCTTAGCTGGAACTCGGTCTGAGCACTGTACTTCAGCTTTCCTCAAGCCTAGTGATCTTCTACTTGAGCCACAGCACTACTTCTGGTTTTTTCTGTGCATGTGGTACTGCGGAATTGAACCTTCGTCTTCATACAAGCACTCTACAACTATGCCAAACTCCCAGCCCCTCCACATTAGTTTTTATGATAGATCTTTCCATGCATCTAGGATGGCTAGAAATCCTTCTTGAGTTTCCCAAGATCAGGGAGTATAGGTGTGTCCCATCCTGTGTGGCTACATAACCATTGTTTAGGGTACAGTTCTCTCTTCATTCTACCCATCTAGAGCAATTTTCATCTTCCATGTATAATCATTAAACATTCAGCTCCTGTTCCTCTCTACTCCATTCTCTGGAACCATCGTGCTTTTTGGCTCTAAGGGTTTGTTGATCCTTGGAAGCTCTGGAAGGGAAAACATACCCTAGCTCTTCCTTTATGTCTGCTGTATTTTTAGTTTACTGTAATCAAGATTCATCTGTAAAATATAGTAAAATGTTCTTCCTTTTCAATGCATTGTTTTGCATATTTCTATCTTTTGATTATTATTAATAATTGTGAATGGATTCTCCACATATTTGTTCTAGTCTCTGCTTTCTCTTCTGTTAGGTACAAATCTAGAAATAGAAGTGTTGGACCATATTTCTATGTAATTCTATATTTAGTACTTTTTTAGCACTCTCCACGCAATTTTTGATTGTTTTATATTCCTTGCAGAACTATTCCAAAGTTCTACTTCTTCTCACTACCTTCCCAGTAATAGTTAGACTGTGAAAGTTGTTTTTTTGTGTGCGTGTGTGTGTGTGTGTGTATGTGTTTCTGTGTGTGTATGTGGATCTTTTTGTTTAAAACTATATTTATATTAACATATTTAAAGTAATGATTTCATTGTAATTTTAATTTTTCTCATAACTGTTAATATTGAACTTCTTTCTACATTTTGAACTACTATTTCTATATATTCTTTTTAGAAAATCCTCTCCAGGGGAAGGAAGATGGCGCCGAGACAATAAGGAAACTGCTTAGCTTTCTCTAACAAAAAGAGAGAACCAGGGAATCCCACGAGCCAACTTTCTAAAGAAATCCACGACAACAAACTCAAAAAGCAAAGGAGAAGGACTCAAATCGGAAAAGAAATCCAGATAATGCTCACATCCAACTTTCTCAAAGAATTCGGAATGCGAGGACCCCTCCCCCACCTCTCGCCCAAAGCCATGGAAAGCCTTGCCACACCAAGCTGCGGAAAGCGGCTTCAGCTGGCACTGGCTCCACGAGGGGAAAGCTGCGGTGGGCGCCTGCTCTAATCCATGAAAAGTGGCAGCAGTGGAGGGCACCAGGCTGGGAACCCAACAGCTGCAGAAACCAGCACAGAACTGGGCCAGCGAACAGCGGAAGCAGCGGAAACCAGACATGGAACCAGACAGCAAGCAGCAGGACCCAGACGCAGAACACAGGCGGCGGGGGAGACCCAAGGGGAGTGAAAGACTCCCCATCACCGTGGAACACCCGCAGATGGACGCAGAGGCGTGAGTAATACAGCGCGTCCCCAAACACATTGGGATAGCAGAGTGGGTGCCAAGCAATAGAACTTAACTCAGACCCCAACACCCTGCCCGAGAAAGACTGGCGAGAGTAGGGGGGCAAGGAATTTAGAATCCTGTCCCTCCCCTGAACAGCACCCTCCCTCAGGCCATTGACTGGAGATTGACAGGCGGACTACCCATAAGACCCAGCACCCCATCAAGGGAGGCGGGGCTGTCCCAACTCCCACCAGCCCAAAAGGCTCTACCCCCAGCCCTATGACTGGAGACTGACAAGTGGGCGGACCCTAAGACTCAGCACCCCACCAGGTGAGGCGGAGCTGTCCCAGCTCCCACCCGCCCACCAGGCTCCTCACCCAGGCCACTGGATCTGGAGAGTGGAGGGCTTTGAGACCCTGCCTTACAAAAGTGGGTAGGGGGTGCGGGTAAATAGGAGCCAGCATCTCCCCCCCCTCAATTCTCGAGCGGGGCATCCTCCAGCTGGAAACCCTGAGCAAGACACCACCCAGGGAAGCCCCCACAGTCAGAGACTCTGACAAAGCAGTGGAAACACAACAGGGATCTGAAGGGCCAACCAGCAGCCAAGCTACCCTTCTGAGAACCAAAAAGGCGCGGCTCCGCCCTTGGAGCCCATGCCCCCAGCTAGGCCCCGCCCCTGGGAACAGGGGGCCTCCTGCTGGTCCTGCTGAGAGGTCCTGAAACTCTCAATCCCCAGACCCTTGGCTTGGGGCCTCCCCTGGAAGCAGCACAGGAAAACATCCGCCAACCTCACTCAGACAGAAGCTCGCAGATCCATCCCATGGTCCACAGTGAGGCCACTGGTTGGGCTAAGAGCTAGTCGCGCAGCAACACATAAGTTTTATTCTAATACTTTCCAAATACTCTACCTACTTACCCCCTGACCTCTCTCATTCTATTTTTCTATCTCTGGACCTCTGCTCCTCTTTCAACCCTTATACTGCATGGATCTACACTTGATGGCTGTTGAGCAACATTGTATATCTAGGTGTTTAATTATCCTCTAGGCTCACAGGGACTTAAAGACAATAGAGATTGGATTGAGAGGCTTATTGTTTTGAATATAAATTGCTTATCAGTGAAAAATTAGACTAGTCGGTAACTGCACGAAAAGAAAGAGTGATAACACCAATCAAAACTTGTGAACATCTAGAGTTTGCCAGCTACAGAGGTCTAGGTTGGTTATATTTGAAAAACTATAATCGTGTTTAGTATTAATCTTGCTCCCATTTTCAAATGGGCAGAACAAGAAACTCAAGAAAAATGTCAAATCAAGAAACAACACATCCCACCTCCCCAACCCAATGTAAACAGACAATGGAACAGTCACTGGCAAGCCTAGAGGAGAGTCTTCCAAGTGCTGTTCAAATGCAATTGATAAACATCATTAATGAAAAATGTGAAAATATAAAGAAAGAGATAAGGGAGGAAGCCATAGCTGAACAAGAGGAAACCATAAACAAGGTGATAAGTGAAAAAGAAGAAGCCATAAAGGAAACCATAATAAAGGCTGTTCAAAGAAAGATGGAGGAATTCATACAATCCACAAATAAAAAGCATACTGAACTCCAGCAAATGTTCAAAGAAAATAAAGCTACTGAGCTAACCACTCAAATGGAAATCAAGGAGCTAAAGATTCCATACATGATCTAAAAGAAGAGATGCAAGGCATCAAAAATGAGCAATTAGTAGCAAGGGAGATGAAAAATAAACCAGATAGCTTTGATAGCAGGTTAGACAATGCAGAGGAGAGAATTTCCAGGGCTGAAGATAATTTAGTTATTATAGAGAAAGAACAGAAAATGAGTCAATCCAAATCTAGGAAAAATGAGAGAGCGCTTCAGGAGGTCCAAGATGCAATTAGGAAGCCTAATTTAAGGCTAATTGGTATTGAGGAGGGTCTGGAGAAAGAGGTCAATGGTATTGGAAATATACTTCAGGGAATCATCTCAGAGAATTTCCCAAATATCCAGAAGGGCAGACCCATCCAGATACGAGAAGCTTTTAGAACCCCAAACAGACCTGACAAGAAAAGAACATCTCACCGCCACATCGTAATCCGAACTGGATCAGTAGAAACCAAAAAAAGGATCCTAAAGGCAGCCAGGGAAAAGGGATCAGTAACCTATAAAGGCAAACCAATCAAAATAACCCCAGATTTCTCAGCAGAGACCATGCAAGCACAAAGTGACTGGAAGCATATATGTCATGCCCTTAAATCAAATAACTACCAACCAAGAATACTGTAGCCAGCTAAGCTCTCATTCATAACTGAGGGAACAATAAAAACATTCCATTCCAGGGAAAAGCTGCAACAATATGTCGCAACAAAACCAACACTACAGAGAATTTTGCAAGATGTTCTATACATAGAAAACCAAAATAAAAGCAATATAGGGAAAGAAATGGCACCTAAACAGCATACCACCTAAGGACCACAAGAACTGTCAAGACACAGGCCCTACTAAAAGCTTTTACAAATGGTATGAACTAATAAATATCTCTCAATCCTAACTCTCCATATCAATGGACTCAACTCTCCAATTAAACGGCATAGGCTGTCTAGTTGGATCAAAAAGCAAGAGAAATCGTTCTGCTGTCTTCAAGAGACACATCTTACCCAAAAAAACAAGCATCGTTTGAAAGTGAGAGGTTGGCATAAACTCTATCAAGCTAACTGCCCCCACAAACAGGCTGGAGTTGCCATCCTCATATCAGATAAAATAGACTTCAAACCAAAATTAGTAAGAAAAGACAAGGAAGGTTACTACATACTACTAAAGGGATCTTTCCTACAGGAAGACATAATGATCCTAAATATTTACACACCCAATCCCAGAGCTCCAAACTTCATCAAGCTAACTTTACTTACACTGAAACCATACATAGATCGAAATACAGTGACTGTCGGTGAGTTTAACACACCACTCTCACCTATGGACAGATCAACAAGGCAAAAACTCAACAGAGAAACCTTAGAACTGAACAGCTATATAGACCAACTAGATCTAACAGACATCTGCAGAATATTCCACCCAGCAACAACACAATATACGTTTTTCTCAGCAGCACATGGAACATTTTCCAAAATAGATCACATCTTAGGCCATAAAACAAACCTGGACAGATTCAGAAACACTGAAATTATTCCATGCACACTCTCAGACCACAAAGGCATCAAACTTGAGCTGAACACACACCTCCACCAACGAAAACCCTGTAACTCATGGAGACTGAACAACACATTGTTGAACCACCAATGGGTCATTGAAGAGATCAGAACAGAAATCCAACAGTTTATGAAATTTAACAGTAAGGAGTACACAAAATACCAACTCCTTTGGAACACAGCAAAGGCCGTATTCAGAGGAAAATTTATAGCGCTGAGTGCCTACAACAACAAGTTGGAAAAATTGCAAACCAACAAGTTAATGTCCCACCTTAAGCTCCTGGAAGAAGAGTAACAAACCAACCCTAATCCCAGTAGAATAAAGCAAATAATTAAAATCAAAGCAGAATTAAATGATTTGGAATCCAAAAAAACTATAGAAAGAATCAACAAAACAAGGAGCTGGTTCTTTGAAAGAATTAACAAAATTGACAAGCCCTTAGCAAATCTTACCAAAAAAAGAAGAGAGCATATAGAAATAAACAAAATCGCAGATGAAAATGGTAATATCATGACAGAAATTACCAAGATCCAGAATATCATGAGGGAATACTTCTCAAACCTTTATGCCAACACATTTGAGAACCTAGATGAAATGGATGAATTCCTAGCCAATATTAACATACCCACACTGAACCAAGAAGAACTAAGCCAACTCAACAGGCCCATTTCAAGCTCTGAAATAGAAATGGCAATTAGAGAACTTCCACCTAAGAAAAGCCCAGGGCCAGATGGATTCACAGCTGAATTCTATAAGGTCTTCAAAGCAGAGCTCACACCAATACTCCTCAAGCTCTTCAATGAAATTGAAAATGAAGGTTCCTTACCAAAGTCATTCTATGAAGCCAGTATAACCCTCATCCCCAAACCAGACAGAGATTCATCAAAGAAAGAGAACTATAGACCTATATCTTTGATGAACATCGATGCAAAACTTCTCAACAAAATACTGGCCAACCGTCTACAACAACTCATCAAAAAAATTATACACTATGATCAAACTGGATTCATCACAGGGAGGCAAAGCTGGTACAACATACACAAATCAATTAATATAATTCAACACATCAACAGGAGCAAAGACAAAAATCACATGATTGTCTCCATAGACGCGGAAAAGGCATTTGACAAGAACCAACACCCCTTCATGTTAAAAGCTCCGGAGAAACTAGGAATCCATGGAACATTCCTTAATGTAATAAAGTCTGTGTATGAGAAACCTACTGCTAGTATTACACTTAATGGTGAAAATCTAAAGCCATTCCCTCTAAAATCAGGAACGAGACCAGGATGCTCACTCTCTCCACTACTCTTTAACATAGTACTAGAATTCCTAGGCAGTGCAATAAGGCAAGAAGCAAGCATAAAGGCGATCCAAGTAGAGAAAGAGGAAATAAAACTATCCCTCTTTGCAGATGATATGATTCTGTATTTAAAGAATCGTATAGACTCTACTCCCATGCTCCTTGAGCTGATCCAAAGCTTTGGAAGAATAGCAGGCTATAAAATCAACCCTCAAAAATCAATTGCCTTCCTTTATGCCAACAGTGAGAGGAACGAGGCAATAGTCAGGAAAGAAACTCCTTTCACAATAGCCTCAAAGAAAATAAAGTACCTAGGAATTAGCTTAACTAAGAATGTAAAGGACCTTTTTGACGAAAACTTCAAAACCCTAAAAAAGGAAATTAAAGCAGAACTAAGGAAATGGAAAAACCTCCCATGCTCCTGGATTGGAAGAATCAACATTGTGATAATGACAATCTTGCCAAGAGCTATCTACAAATTCAATGCAATACCCATCAACATACCAATGTCATTCATTAAAGAAATAGAAGAGGCAATCCAAAATTTCATATGGAATAATAAAAAACCCCGTATAACAAAAACACTTCTTAGCAGAAAGAACAGCGCTGGAGGAATTTCAATTCCAAACTTTAGACTCTATTACAAAGCTATAATCCTCAAAACAGCTTGGTACTGGCACAGGAACAGGCCTGAAGACCAATGGAATAGAACTGAGGATCCAGATATTAAACCACAGACCTATGGCCACCTAATCTTTGACAAGGGAGCCAAAAAAATAGAATGGAAGAAAGACAGCCTCTTCAATAAGTTGTGCTGGCAGAACAGGTTAAGCATCTGCAGTAAACTAAAGGTGGATCCTTCTTTGTCACCTTTCACTAGAATTAACTCCAAATGGATCAAAGACCTGGAGGTAAAAGCTGACACACTGAAAACTCTACAGGAAGGAATAGGAGATACACTAGGCCTCCTTGGCACAGGTCGAAACTTTCTTAATAAGGACCAAGAATCACAACAAATTAGAGAAAGGCTGGATAAGTGGGACTGCATTAAACTGCAGAGCTTTTGTATGGCAAAGGACATAGCTAGTAAACTAATCAGGAAGCCTACAGAGTGGGAGAAGATCTTCACCAACCAAACAACGGACAAAGGCCTCATATCTAAAATATATCAACAACTCAAAAAATTGAATCACTCCAAAACTAACCTCCAAAGTAACAACCATACCATTAAAAAATGGGCCAAACATTTAAAGAGAGTCTTCTCTGAAGAAGAAACAAAAATGGCCTATAGACACATGAAGAAATGCTCAACATCTCTGGTCATAAAAGAAATGCAAATCAAAACAACTCTAAGATTCCACCTCACTCCAGTTAGAATGGCCAGGATCAGGAAAACGAATGACAACAGATGCTGGAGGGGATGTGGCCAGCAGGGATCACTACTACACTGTTGGTGGGAGTGCAAACTTGTCCAACCACTATGGCAAGCAGTGTGGCAGTGCCTCAAAAGGCTAAACATAGAACTCCCCTATGACCCAGCAATTCCACTACTTGGCATTTACCCAACCATCCAGAAACAAGGACATACTAAACCCACTAGGACAACAATGTTGATTGCAGCACTATTCACCATAGCAAAGATATGGAACCAACCTAGATGTCCCTCAGTTGATGAGTGGATCAACAAGTTGTGGTATTTGTACACAATGGAATTCTATGCTGCTGTCAGAAAGAATGACATCGCCCCATTTGTTAGGAAATGGAAAGACTTAGAAAAAATCATATTAAGTGAAGTAAGCCAGATTCAAAGGAACTTAGGCTCAATGGTTTCCCTCTTTCGTCATAATCAGTAGAAACCTTGGGCTCTACTAGCAGAAATTTGCAATAGAGCAAAATCTTGATACATAAGGACATATAATGTGAAATTAATTAAAAGGACCTCCAGGATAGTGAAACAGAAGCCATATAATGAATGATTGTTGTCCTTAATGTACTATGTTGTCTCTCATCCCCTTTGCTGTCCCTTGTTATCTCATATTGGTATAGTATCTCACTTTGGTATCTAATATATTGAATTTATTTGTATTTGGATATTTGAAATTTGATAGGGAAGCGGGGAAAACCAAGACGGGTGGGGGTTGTGAGGGGGGAGGGAAATGGGTCCCAAGACATGTGAAAGGGTATCAATGTATGTGAATTAACGCACCTTCTATCTGGCAAATATCATGTAACCCTTTTACTAATTACAATAAAAAAAGGAAAAAAAAAAGAAAATCCTCTCCAATCTCCAATTTAATTCCCTTTTTTTGTGTGGTAGTGGGGAAAGTCATGGGGCTTGGACCTTGGGCCGTGAGCTCTTTAGTTTAAGGCTATTGTCCTACCCTGAGTATTGCCCCTCAGTTCTTCTGCTCACAGCTCCCTACCCTTCTTCCCATTATATACAGAACAAAGGTCATCCTCAGTCTTTTTGAAAAACTAAAACATACAGTAAATTTGTACTATAAAACAGCAAGAAATAAATTTCTTGCCAGGTGCAGTGACTTCTACCTGTAATCCTAGCTACTCAGATAGCAGGCTGATATCTAAAGATTTGGTTCAAGCCAGCCTGGGCATTAGAAAGTCTATGAGACTCTCATCTACAGTTAACCACTAGAATATGGGAAATAGCACTGTGGCTTCATAGGTAGGGTGATAGCCTTGAGTTGAAGAGCTCAGGAATAGTGCCCAGGCCCAGGGTTCAAGCCTTATAATCCCCCAGCCAAAAAAAAGAAAAAATTTTCTTCCCCAAGTGACTATTATGCCAGACATAGAACATTAACATTCTGGGTGTATTTCACAGTACTATTACTTGATACCCTAAGATTTTGAAATATTCTCACAGTACCAGCATATGTCATCATATAATTTAGTTCTTTTTCAATGGAATAATTCCATTTATAACCTAAATCTACTCCCCCAACTTATTTTTGTCGATACCACAATTGCTCTACCATGATATGCCACAAGCCATTAAACATTTTATGGTGGGTAATTGGAAAGGAGTCTGATGGAATTTTGTGCCAGGCTGGCTTTGAACCATGGTCCTCAGATCTCAGTCTCCTGAGTAGCTAGGATGACAGGCGTGAGCCACCAACACCTGGCTTGCCTTTTTATTTTTTTGTGGGTCTTGGGACTTGAACTCTGGGCCTAGGCACCATCCCTAAGCTTTTCAGGTCAATATTTCATGTAAGTCTAAACATTTAAGTAAAGGAATAAAATTCCAACAAAAAGAATAAAATTCCAGATATGGTGTGTTTATAATTCAGTGCTAATTACTTGATGAAAATATGCCATTCCAGAAGCTGGTGTCATTTGATGATGTAGCTGTGGATTTCAGCTGGGAGGAGTGGCAGCATCTGGACAATGCTCAGAGGACCCTGTACAGAGATGTAATGCTGGAGACCTACAGCAACCTGGTGTCCTTAGGTGAGCAAAAGTCAAATTCACTTGCAAGGCCAAGTGCCTTGTTATTTTGCAGATACGTGAATGTTTATCAAACTTTCAATACTATTTAAATGAATGATTCCAGGCTCCTGAGAAGTATCATTACTTTCTAAAGAAAACATAAGGTAATTTTGTACTCATTCTTCAGGATACCTTCAGGATACTTTGACAACAGTTCTAAATTATGTTTCCTCTAATGGAGATGACATTCCAAACTTACACAGTAATTGTAAGTGGATAAACAATCCAGAATAGAATATATATCATTATTGGAAATAGGATCTACAAATCACTAAACAGTGAGTTTATAATGGAAACCTGGCACTAGGTGCAGTGTTTCATGCCTGTAATCTTAAAATATTCAGGAGGAAGAAATCTAAGAATTCTAATTTCAAGCCAGCAATGGCATAAAAATTGCCATGAAACTCTATAACTCCAAGTAACCCCTCATAAATGTTAGTGGAGTGTCGAGAGTTTGACTTTGTGGTTGAGTGCTTGCCTAGCATGCATGAAGACCTATGTATGTAAGTGGAGCTGGGAGTCAAACTGGTATTTTTCTAGCCTTGAGCAAGACAGCTAAGTTTATGCCATACAAAATGAATTCAGAGCTGGGGAAAAGTCAACCATGGAGCCAGTGAGAAATGAGAAAAAAGATTTAATAGATAACTTGTGAGTAGGATGTCTGCGAACTTAACGCAATGATGACACAGCATAAACAATAATTCTCTGCTGTTTCTAATTTACAGGGCCCTGTGTTCCCAAACCTGTATTAATTGACAACCTAGAGCACTGTGCAGAACTCTGGATAGGAAATTCCTCTGACAAGAATATCACAGGTGAGTGAATGCATCTTCATATTGATGTTGGAGCCTGAGCCCCATTGGTAAGTTCATGTTGTGATGTACTGAGCAATAATATTCTTAGTTACCCTAAATCCTGTGTGGAACCTATGGAATTCTTTGTGAATGAATCAAGAATCATTTTCTTTTCCCAATCCTATGCTTGGTCTCAGGGCCTGAGCATGGTCCTTGGGTTTTCTCAAGGCTAGCTCTCTACTTCTTGAGTCATAGCACCACTTCCCCTTTTTCTTTGTATGTAGAACCAAGGAACTGAACCAGGTCTTTGTGCATGCTAGCCCAAACCCCCAGCACCAAGAATCATAGGGTGATATAATGAATTCTATGTGGCAGTAGAGTTAAAGTTAGATTTCTCTGTAGAAATCACTGTGAAACAAAATAAAATGAGAAAGCCATGAGCCCGTGGCTCATGCCTGTATTCCTAGCTACTTAGGAGGCTGAGATCTGAGGATCAAGGTTCAAAGACTGACCTATCACAAAAACACCTTAGACTCTTCTCTCCAAAGAACCAATAGAAAATGAGAAGTGGGGTTGAGGCTAAAGACATAGGGCAGTAGCCTTGAGCTGAAGAGCTCAGGAAGAACAGCCAGGTCTAGAATTCAGGTCCCATGACTGCAAAACAAGAAAGAAAGAAAGAAAGAAAGAAAGAAAGAAAGAAAGAAAGAAAGAAAGAAAGAAAGAAAGAAGAAAGAAAGTAAGAAAGTAAAATAAAGAAAGAAGAAAGAAAGAGGGAAGAACGAGGGAAGAAAGAGGAAAGGAAGGAAAGGAAGAAAGAAAGAAAGAAAGAAAGAAAGAATGATATTTCATTTCTTCAAAACTAAGACTATAAATGATTGAGCAAACAAGGAATAAGTCAGGGCATTATTCTCTGATAAGGATAATATCTTTTTGCTGGTAGGAAGAGACTGGTATTCAGAACCAGACCTTTCCACCAGAAATTGAGCCTAGTGGAAGAGTGCTTGCCTAGCATGCACAAAGACACAGGTTTGAGTCCTTATTACCACATACATAGAAAAAGCCAGAAGTAATGACTTCATTGGTAGGGTTCTAGTCTGGAGAAAACCCAAGGACAGTGGTTAGGTCCTAAGTTCAAACCCAGGAATGGAAGGAAAAAAAAAACAACGAAGTTTCAATCAACATAAGAAAATTAACTAGACAATGAGCTGGAGATTTCTGGTCTTACATGATTCCGAGGGACAGGAGTGTTAGAACAGGAATTTTTATAAGACTTCAAATGGAAAGAAACAAATTTCAAAATTCCCACAAATACCTAAATTGAGACTTTAGTGAGAAGTTGTAACTGAAGGGATATAGGTGTAAGTCCTTACTCTCAACAATCGTTCTTGCTTGGATCAAAGGCAAACAGACATATAAACCAAACTTGTGGCCGCTGAATCTAGAAAAAATTCGTGTTCCTCACTTAATGTTTAGTAAGCAAACAGCATTGAAACTGGGTAAGGTAATCCTATCTGCTACTCAGGACCTGAGACTCTTATCTGTAGTTAACTCTAGAAAATAGGAAGTGGGGCTGTAGCTCAAGGATAGGGGTTAGAGTCTTCTGCTGAAGTGTTCAGGGACAGGGCCGAGGCCTATGAACTACAAAAAAAAAAAAGAAAAGAAAAGAAAAGAAAGTTTTAAAAAGATGCAAAACAGCACAATATTTAGATTATTTCTCAAAAATAAAAGAAAGGCAGCTATTCCTCAATGTATAAACTAAACAGTATTTGAAAAAAAACAGCTGCAGGTATATTATAGGTAGTACTCAGCTTAAAACTGTAGCAATACATAGTTGGGTAATTTCAATAAATATTTCCTGTGATATAAAAAGAGAATAAAACACAGAAAAACATTCTTGGTCATTGTAAAATATATTTTCTTAATATGTTAGGGAGAAAAGCATATATTTCTCACAAATCAATTTCCACTTATATTTTAAAATATCTAGCACTTAGGATGGGAAAGTAAAGTCATTACCTTTACAGTAAGGAATATTTGTATCTCATGTATGTTTGTGTCTTTTTTTCTCTGACTCATGTTAGATATCCAGGTAATGGAAAATGTGTTCAAGATCTGCCAGGAAAGTCCACATGAATGTCTTTGTGAAGTGGCAGTTGCAAGTAGTATCGAAGTGGAGGAAAACGTGAGATTAGCAAGAACTTTAAATTTGAGCTCTACACATAATCCAGAGCTGATTAGTAATAACGGTAACAACTTAGGGGTGAGGACTGAGGAGTTCATTAAGTGTCAGAACATGCTTCTGTCTCCTAAGCCTGATGAGATGCATGCTGCATATAGATCTCGTATGTCTCCTGTTCTTAAAAAATCCATCGGATATTCAGAGCAATTTATTCATGATTGTGACAGTCCAAAAGATCTGCAGTATCATAATTCTGTTCTCCGTGCCCAAGAAATTCTTCAGGGAGGGAGGAAACCTGCTAAATGTACTGTGTGATGAAAAATATTGTACTTAACACCGACCATCACTACACATCCGAAAATGCACACAGGAGAGACCTCTCATACATGTAGTGAATGTGAGAAATCTCTCAGTAATGAAATACACCTTACAATACCTCAGAGCAAATATCCTGAGATATGTGATGCATACATCAAGTGTGAAAATTAATTTCTGCACAGGGGAGCTCAATGTTTAGTCTTTCTGGGATACTGCCATAGTGCTTTCCATAGTGGTTGAATGAGTTTGCAATCCCACCAGCAGTGTAGTAGTGATCCCTCCTGGCCACATCCCCTCCAGCATACATTATTAGATTTCTGGATCTTGGCCATTCTAACTGGAGTGAGTGGGAAAAGGGAAAGAGGAACTGAAATTTTCTCTCCTTACAGATGACATTATTCTGTATTTAAAGAACCCTATAGACTCTACTCCGAAGCTGCTTGAGCTGATATAAAACTTTGGTAAGGTAGCAGGGTATAAAATTAACCCTCAATGTCAACTGCCTTCCTATATGCCAACAAATGAGAGGAATGAGGCAAGAATCAGGATAGCAACTCATTTTGCTATCAAAGAAAATAAAATACCTAGGAATTAACTTAGAATGTAAAGCACGTTTTTGATGGAACTATAAACCCTGGAGAAGGAAATTAACGCAGAACTGAGGAAATGCAAAAACCTATCCTCCTGCTTTGGAAGAGGTAATATTGTAAAAATGGCAATCTTGATAAGGATATTGATATTCATCAATATCCCAATGTCATTCTTTAAAGAAACAGAAGAGGAAATCCAAAATTTCACTTGGAATAATAAAAGACCCCTTATAGTCTGTCTTCTTGCATGATACATAATGTTTAATCTCACCTTCTCCACCAAGATCTCACCTTTCTCATTGAGACATAGGTGGCCCTGTTTACTAAAAGCAAAGGTTCAAACGCGCAGTTTCAGGTGTCACCACTGCCTCTGTTACTGGGTAGATCCAACTCTGTCATCGATTCTGAGGTCTACTCTGGGAGTCTTGGTCACAAGTTGTTCTGTGGCATCTGCTGCCAGCCTGTGCCTATTTGCTTCCTTTCCTCCAGCAGCCTACAACAGGGAATGAAGTTCAGGCGCTGATGCTCTCCTTCATATGCAGGGCAGGATGAGCCCAACCCTCCCTCATCTTCCTCTTCCAATTTTTGGGAAAAAATGTGCTGGCAGAAGTCCTCAGGTGTGGGGCATGGCTGATCCACACTTATAATCCAGGCTGGTCAGGAGGCTGAGGTCTGAGTATGGAAGTTCCAAGTCACCTAGAACAGGAAAGTCTGATAGATTCTTACTACTAAAAATAAACACACCTGGGAATGGAGTTTGGGCTCAAGTGGTAAAGGGCTAGCCTTGAGTACAAATGCTTAGTGCCCAGGCCCTGAGTTCAGGCTCCAGCACTGCCAACAACCTCACTTTAGTGAGATTTTAGCTTTATCCATGTAGGCACATCTCACTGGAATCTTTGCTGGTAGAGATAGTCTTCATAATTTTGTCTCAAGGTAAAGGTCCTCCTGGGGTAGTACACAAAAGGTGTCATGGAGAGAGGAGCCCCACTTGCTCCAGGTTTGAAGATGGCATAGGTCAAGCCAGCATGGAGTTGGCACATCAGTCTTTTTCCTAGCACCACCTACCAGTGAATGTCAAATGACATTGATTGTTGTGGGATTATGTGATTGAAGTGCCCCATTAAGGGCAGTGTTAGCACATCCAAACTTGGATACCAGGAATGCTGAAATCTCAAAGCTAAGATTTCTGTTGGCTACAGAAATGCTGGTGTGTCTGTTATTCACTGAAAGTTCAGGTGCAAAGATTCTGAAGCTTGATGCCATGTGTTTATTCCATTTAGTAAAATTAGTTTAATGCACTGTATAAGTTAAAACATTTGATAAGAGTCAGGGGTAGTGAAAACATTGTTCTTGAATTCAGGTGTCTGGCAGGGTAATGGGGGTTGTGTTGGTGGCTGGGACTATGAAGCTGGAGCTGCTATCAAACCATGGATCATATTCCTCTTTGTCTGGGAGAAATGACTCCAAAGATGAAATTTGAATGGTGAGGAAAAGATGATGATGTACTCAGGAAATTTCTCCTAAACAAATGCTCATGTGGAAGTGGGATGGGGGCTGGGCATATCTGAGGAAGAGCTTAAGGGGGCTTCTCATGGCGTTGAGAACGTTCCTTGCGACTTCAGGCATGCAGCAGGGTGTTTTAGATGGCCATTGTGAGATGGATGGAATAAGACTGGAGACAAGATGAATGCTGGGATCCTGCAATGCTCTTGCGTGAGGGGCTGGTGGCTCACCTGAAAGAACTAATTATGTCTAAAAAAGAAATCAGGAATTTGTTTTGATTAGATAATACCTGTAATCCGAGGCATATTCAGGATCCTGATCTTAGTATTGTGGTTTAAAACCAACCCAGCAAAGGGAAAAATGCATGAGACTCTTACTCCCAGTTTAGAGCAAGAACAAAGATTGAAGTAGAGCTGTGGCTCAAGAGCTAGAGTGCTACCTTGAGCAAAGAAAAGCTAAGAAAAACCTCTAGGTCTTGAATTCAAGGCCAGGAATGAAAGAAGGAAGGTAAAAAAGGGAAGTATGTGAGGAAGGGAAATATATAAATGAAAGAGAGAAGGAACTAGACATAGAAAACTAGAGAATATTTAAAAGTCATCAGTCCTTCTAAGAAAAGTGTTGGAGTATGTGTTCTATATGTGGTGAACTGGAAGCCCAGCAGTGACTTTTTAACCAAAGAGTCACCTTGATGAGCAAAGGATAGAAATCTGCATGAGCCTCTTAGTGGATGGAGTCACAGAAGAGAACCTCAGCTCCCATCCCATAGTTAGAAGTATATAGAGATGGGGAAGTTGGCATCTCCTTGATGTCATTGTGTCCATGGAGACTGGAAGCCATGGCTCTGTGAAAGCACAATGTTCTGGTTACTGAGCTGAGAGGCTGAGGAGAGCCAAGTCCTGGCCATGAAGAAATCAGAGTGGCAGCAGAGCAACTCTGCTGCAGTGTGTGCCTGCTTGGCTGTTCTTATTCTGTGGTGGATCAGGCCGGGGCGGGTGATAGTAACTGTTTTGTGGTCACAAGCCCTTCACCAAGACCTTCCTCTGGGATCCTCATAAGCTACAGGGTGGCTGGGGGTGGGATGTGTGTGGGGTGGAAGTGACAGAGGGATGGACGCAGGGCAAGGTGGGTGAAGAGATGAGAGGAATGATGAGAGCCCAGTTCATTGGTTTCCAAGGTTAATGGGTGGGAGGTAGAGAGGCATGATGGAGGAAAGATGGAGGCAGGGGAAGGTGGTGACAGAGTGAGGCCATCTGTAGTGCCAGCCTGGCCATCATCTGAAGCCCATAGGCAGCTTCCTGATCCCTCACTTTGTCCTGCTCCTTGTGGAGGGAATGTCACGTGTACCCAGAGCTAGGGGTGGGGCAATGTTAGTAGCACCTGGAGAACCATTGGCCTCTACCTGGGTGAGGGGTGGTTCTGGCTCCCATGCTGGGTGGCATGATAGCTATGGAACAGATCTCTCCTTAGCTACCACAGTCAGTGGCTGCTCTCTTCTAGGGTTAGGGCACCTGCTCAGCCATCAGGACACCCCATGCCAGGACAGAGGCCTACAATTCAGATGGCAGCACAGGGGTGAAGATGATCTCACCGTAGCCCTAGTTACATGGCTGTCCCTGCATGTCGGACAGGATGAGCTGGGGGCAGATGTTCTCTGTGTTTTTCCACAGCCTATCCCGGCCTCTTCTTGTTTCTGATTAGGCCAAGAGAGTACCAGGTTCCCTGTCATAGTCCTGGTTCTTTTTCTTTTACAGTCATGAGGCTTGAACTCAGGTCCTGGGTACTGTCCCTGAGCTCTTTTGCTCAAGGTTGATGCTCTACCATTTGAACCGTAGTGCCATTTCCAGCTTTTCCTTTTCATGTGGATCTCTGATATCTCCAGTGCTGTGCCTGCAGGGAGGCACTCACCCCACAGACAGAGACACCTCTGCCGTGACTGTGACTGCCCACAACCCTCACACACACTCCTTGCACACCCCTCGACTCCAGTTTTAGCTCCTCTTGGACTGGGTGTCCAGCCTACCCCTTCCTACACTCACAAAGGGTCTACAATTGTCTTCCCAGGGTCCTTTCTTCTGCCAGCCAGATACAGACTGTGCACATCTTGACGATCACAGAGCTCAAAGCCAAAGGCTGAGATACAGAAGGGGGTGACACAGTAGCTGCACAGGGCCCATGGATCATCCTGTGCATCCCCCAGCCTGTGATTTCCCCCACCCCATTGGCAGGGAAGCTCCATGCCCACATCCTGATCCCTGGTCCCCTCCAATTCCATTCTCCCTTGGATTTTGCAGACTGTCTACCATCAGGATCTAAAATTCTATTCATCACTTTATGTCCTTATCACTGATTTGCTACTTTGGCAGGATCTCCCCGTGCCTGGAGAGTGGGCATGTCATGTACTCTCTGTGGAGAAGTTGCCCCAGGAGAAGAAATATGCACTTCATGTGAGTGTTGGACAGGGCAGGAGGGCTCCCTAGGATCAGAAGCCACAGGAGGGGTGAAGATGGGGGTATGCTAGGGGCCCCAGGGGACAGTGGGAGTTAGGGCACAGTTGGTTCCTTCTGCAGGGTTGACACCGCTTCACAAACCCAACAGAATGAGGTTCACATTACAGATATCAGAGACAGTGCAGATTGCCAATGGGCGCAGGGGTCACTGTCGCCCCCAGATGCTGGCTGCATACTGGGATGCACGCAGAGATGGTATCAAGATCAGATAATGAGGATGTTGCAGGGTGTAACCATTCTTTTCAGATGGCTCTCTACCTCTCTTGAGCTTCATCTCTATCTTTGGCTTTTTCTTGGCAGTTAACTGGAAATGAGAGTTTCATGGACTTTCCTTTCTGGACTGGCTTCAAACAGAAGCTATGCACAGTTTTCAAACCATACCCTACTGAAGAAGGGAAGCTTGATCTGGTGCTTAACTGGGTTGCACTTTGGCTCCGTTTGCTATGCCTCACGGGAGGGGGCTCATCATTTGTAGACTAAGATCTCATGACCTTCAAAGCCAAATGCTACCTGAAAGTTCAGGGTCCCAGCCTATGTGATGGGCCTGGTTGAATACATTCGCTGTTATGCTGGGTCATCAACCCATGTTTTATGCTGGAAGTAGGCAGTGCCACATTTGATAAGAACATCTGCCAGAGATTGTCACCTCATGAAAGCAGATTGTAAATTTGTATTCCATTTCCTGTGGTGGAGAAATCCCCTCCAAGTTAGACAGGCTCAAATCCCCCTGCAGGTCACACTCCTAATGCACCCTTGAGTGTCCTCATGGTATTGGGATCTAAGTTTGTAGGGAATGCTGGTTTAGTCATGGAATTAGCTGGACAAGTGATGACAAACGTGTTGTGGATTAATATGAGAACAATTTAAGAACCCCTGGTGGAGCATCAACCTGACCCTTTGTGGTGCTATAAATCTGATAGGATGTTCCAGACAGAGAAACAATCACATGGCTTTGTGTTTGGCATCCAGACATGGGAGTGCATGTCTTAGCAGTCAGCCAATACAGAGGAGGACATGAATAAGTGGGTGGAAAGCATCTGTCAGACCCCTGTCTGGGGGCAGGTGGAGAGAATATAGGAAGGTAGATACCATGGCTGTGGTGGGGCCAAAAAAAAGGGGTAAAAGAGGCAAAGTAACCAGGTACTGGTAGCTCAAGACTGTCATCCTAGCTACTCAGGAGTTTGAGATCTGAGGATCACAATTCAAAGCCAGCCCAGGACAGAAACTCCATGAGACTCTTATCTGCAATAAACTACTGAATGCAAGAAGCTCAAGCTCAGTGACAGCATCCAGGCCTAGCGTTCAAAACCCAGGACTGGCAGAAAAAAGTATCAAAGGACAAGAAGCTGGCCAAAAGTTAGAGGGACTCTATCTTGACAAACAATACAATGGTAAGTTGCACTCAGAAGACTTGCACAAAAATCTGGAAATGCCTGAGACATATCTATGTATGTTTCCTGTTTGTCTAAATACATATGTTTTTGCATTTATATATTAGTATAGAGAGACAGATCAATACATATGACTATACATATATACATAGCCAGACACTTATGGGTGGGTGGTATACTGTGTGAGAGTATTTGTTTGTGTTTTGTGGATGGCAATCTCTGTTTAAGAAAGATAGAAAATGTGTAAATATCTTTAAAAAAACGACAAAATATAGAGAGACATAAGCTCTTGAGGGAATCTGAAATGACAAGATTATTCACAGGCACGTTTATCCTTATGGATTCCTCAGCAAGTTTCAATTTGTTTCATTATTTTCTTTCTTTTTTTGAACCAGTGCTAAGGATTTCTCTCAGGGACCAGGTGCTGCCAATTACTAATTTTCTCATGGCTGGTATAAGAGGAACTGAGGCACAGTTCCACTTTTGCCTTATTTATTCGTGCTTAACTGAAGATAAAGATTTCTATCAGTGACTTACTTTCAGGGGCTGGATTCTAACGAGGATCCCCAGAACTCAGCCTTCTCTCTAGCTACAAGTAACAATATGAGAACCCAGCACTAGGTTCCAATGCACAGGGCAATAATTGAGTGAATCTCTCAACTCCAATTAGCTATAATAAGCTAGAAGTGAAAAACCAATACCTTTGAGGAAAAGATGCTGAGGGTTATCACACAGGCCCTATGAGTAAGCCCTAAACCCTGTACACATGTGTGCATGCACACATTAGCAGATACACACACACATGCACACACACAATATCTTAGGCAATATTGCATTTTGAATTAATATCCAAAGATTTGACAACAGGATAGCAAGTAATAAAATCTGTTTTTCTTGTCTACATTGAGGGAAAGGGATAAGTCACAAGGTGCAGAAGCGAAGAATTCAGAGGCAAATGCTGTGAGTGAATAACTTGTAAAAAGCACATTTCTTTTCTTTTCTTTTCTTTTCTTTTTTTTTCTGCCATTCCTGGGGCTTGAACTCGGGGCCTGAGCACTGCTCTTGGCTGTTCCCAAGTCTAGCCCTCTGCTACTTGAGCCACATTGCCATATGGATTTTTATATCTGTGTGATATTAAGGACTCAAACCTAGATCTTCATGGATGCTAGGCAAGCACTCTACCACTGGGCCAAACTCTAAACCCCGATAAAGTATTTATAAATAGTCATCATCATCATATCAAAATATCTTTCTCCTACAAAGAATGAACAGTGATCTATGTCTGTAAGACTTTTTTTATGTCACCAATGCTTCTGTGATTTTCCCACTTGCATTTTTACAGATGACAGCGCTGATATTCATCAGGAAGAAAAATAGATTAGGATACAGAAACCTAACAACGTCCTAGTAGATTGAAGTGAAAAATATGTGCAAGATGTCCTGGGTGTTTCATCTATTTGTAGAGTGCTTGGCTACCACACAAAAAGACTCCGGTTTGATTCTGCAGTACCATATACATAGAAAACGCTGGAAGTGGTGATGTGGCTTGGTGGGGCAGCTATAGCCTAAAGAAAGCCTAAGAACAATGGTCACGCTCTGAGGTCAAGTCCTAGGACTAGCAAAATAAAATGTGCAAGAGGCAAAATGCAAGCTGAGAAGGCACTGTGAAGCAAAATGTCCTGTGAAGGGTAACGGGAATAGTGACAGTTAAGTTTGGATATTACCTAAGAAAGGTTCCTTGAGCCTGAGACCAGGCTAGCACTTATGCCTAGTTAATGACTTGGGATTTGAACAAAAAGGTGTGCTGTTTACTACATCCATATGTGAGGTGGGAAGGGAGATTCAGCCTCCAGTATGTCTTTGGGGAGGTCTTCTGTGAGCAAGGAGCTTTGGTCATTGGGCCTTTAAAGGTGACCCTACCTCCCTGACAATGGAACAGAATATGGAATCCTGGTAACCAAGCCACTTTATGTGACAACCAGCTCAAGCCAGCTCCCTTGGCCTGTGGCTCAGGAACCAGAAAGATGTTGCTGTGCTGTTGCCAAAGGTCAAGAGGCTCGCATCTCAGGCATGAGAGATATGGATATCTCACTTGAAGAAGTAGATGCTGGATCAGTGCCAAGCCAAAATTCCAGTATATCAGGCATTTCTCTAGGAAGAAAGCCAGGAAACTCCAGGGCAACTCAGATGAGGTATATTGAGAGGAAACCTATTTGAACCCATCATCCTGCCCACACACTACAACCTTCTTGTGTGCTTTCAATGACTATACTGAGATTAGAGTGTGTCATTTCCAATCTACTCTATTCCAATTCCTCAGTGTGAAGTGTGGTCTCATTCCTACGTTTGAAATATCCACTGTTTTGCCAACATAGTGTGATGGTAAGTCAGCTCAGACTCTGAATGAGCCTTGTAACCTATGGATCCTGGAGGAAGGCCTGTTGGAGATGCTGCTGACAAAGCTGATCCCTGCCTACCAGAAAGGTGATCTCTTTTATGTGGGAAACTTCCTGCACAATTTCAAATAGTGGAGGACAATGTAATAGTTGCTGGAAATTCTCTTGAAAAAGTGAGTGTTCCCCCTCCAAACCCAGGTTTGCTCACCCCTCCTGGCCAAGTCGTGGAATACTTGGCTCCTCTCTGAGCCTGTTTGGTTCACTGGGGTGTTCACAGGAGAGCTAAGCATGATACAAGTGCACAAACTACTTTATTATGACTGGGATACCATGCCATTTCATTTCCCTCACAAGCTACTGGATTCTCAACAGTGTGCTTACTGAGAAGTTGGATTTCAGGCATGAGTAAGTGGCTCCCAACTGCAGCCCTCACCTAGGTGACATCCTAGGAAATCCCATTTCCCAGTGAGAAATGAGGTGTCAGTACTAATGGCGGAGGCCTGTGAACTACTGGAGTCAGAGGAAAAGCTGGGGGCTGAATCACTTTTGAGCCATCAGGGAGGGATTGTGATAGCTTTGCCTGTTATAACCTGAAAACATTTACATTTTGGTGTGTGGTCCAGTGCTGCCACTTGAACCTGAACCCAGGTCTAAATGCCATCCCTTTGGTGTTCAAAAATTAGCATTGTACCATTTGAGTCATAGGTCAAGTTCTGGCTTTTTGCTGCCTAATTGAAGACAAGTGCCTTTAGACTTTTAGTGACTAGACTGGCTTTCCACTGTGATCTTCAGAGCTCAGCCTGTTGGGTGGCTAAGACTAGAGGAATGAGCATTTAGTTCTTTATTTAGAGCATTCACTTATTGATTTATTTAGAGCATTTACTTAGTTACTTTAAGGTGAGTTTACTTTGGACAGATGCATAGAGGCATCTCTCAGAAGCTTCTGGAAGTGGGGTGTAAAAGTCATCCTGTTCTCGAGTGTCTCTTACCCCCCTCCCAGCACATAAGTGCACATCTCTGCAGGACAGCCACAGCATTAGAGTCCTGCAAGAAAGGGGCTTTGGTAGAAGGCTCAGGATGGAGAGAGAAGGCTCTCACTTTCCTTGTACCGAATGTGCCCACAGCATCATGTGTTCCATCTATACGATGTGAATGGACTTCTACCCCAGTGATTTCTATGAGTTCAAGAACTGCCACACCCTGACACAACTCAAGCTCTATCTGAGGCTCCACATGCCGGCTTTGGACCTGCTCTTCTAGACACATACTTTTTGACCAGCTGGAGGAATGTGCGACCAGTAAGACCAAGAAAAAGTAGAAGTCCTGGTGTGGGTGCCTCAGAGCCTGTGAGTAGGAAGCCCATGTGGTCTAGATATTGGTTGGACCTTACTTCTACAGAGCTTGGCAAAATGCCCTTTATGGGTGGTGTCAGCCAGGTAATGTCTGTCCTCTGAAAGGACTCGGGAATAAGCACTCATTAGAAAGACCCTACACCTCCTCAGAGTTCAGTCCAAACTCCAGTTCTACAGGTTCCTCCATTAGATCCTCATGGAAGTTGAGTGACACTTCAAATTGCAGGGTCCACTCTGTCCACTCTGTACCTATATCCATTCTTTTGTTTGGGTTATTGTGGAAGAGCTTATCCTGAACTCCGGATGAAAAACCCACCAATGGAGCTGGTGACTGATGGAGACAGAGAATCATCACTGCACTCCAGAAAGCATGGGCCTTCTGTAGAAATTACCAAACATGTTTAGAGTCCTGTGGATATACCTTTTTCTCTGAACCCCATGTGTGACACAGTTGAACCTGCAGATACTATGGAGGAAGAAAAAGAGCAGCCAGATTTCCTTCCGTTTCCTTTCACACTCCACCCAGAGTCAGTCCATCTGAGTCAGAGTAACATTCCACTTATTTTGCAAGCTGAAGGGGCACACGCTGGGCTCATGGAATATGTCCCCATGGGAAGCAGCAAGTGTACTCTCAATACTGGATTCATTGGAGGAAAACGAATCCATCCTCACAGAATATCCAGACCCAACCATCTCACTAAAAGAGACTCAATCTCCATTCGACAAACAAGAATCCATCCCCCTCTTAACTCAGGAAGGACATTCTGTTTCTCATGAGGAAGGAGACCCTTCTGAGGACTCTGAAGTAGAATTACTGTCTGAAGGCAACATGGAGGCCAGTCTGGATTTAGAGCTTCCCTGTTCCCTTCCTAAAAAGACATCTCTTTATCTTGCTCTCATGATTCTTGTCAAGTATTCATTGTATTTTATTTGCTAACTATTAAACTCTCATTGTTAATATTATGGTGTGCAGTTCTTCAGTCGTTATTATACTGTGTTTTATTTTCCACTTATAATGTGAGACCTCAGACACATAGGTCCTGGGTGGGCCAAAAACCAGACAGGTCTGGTCCCATAGATGACAACCTTACTGGATATACAGGGAACTATGAAATGCATGGAATCACCAGGAATCCAGGCCAGGCCTCCATGGAAAGTCAAGTCAGCTACCAAAGCTTAAGGACAGAGCAGATGCCTGGAAATGTGTTTTGTCAATCGGGAGAAGTGCCAGAGTAACTGTAATATTATGTGGGACTCTGTTCTGTGAGTTCAAGTCTCTTTATATATACATTGTGCTTTGTACAAATATTTAAGAAAATTAAAACTCGACAATAGCATCAAGAATCTACTTTGGCTTTGAATGTGGCCTAGTTGTAGAGTGCTCGCCTAGTTTAAAGAAGATCTTGATTCAATTCCTCGGCACTGCATACACAGAAAAAGCAGATGGGGCACTGTGGCTCAGGTTTCAGTGTGCCACCCTTGAACAAATGTGGCCAAGGAAAGTTCCTGGTCCCTCAGTTCAAGCCCCAGGACTAGCCAAGCAAGAAATCATACCATTTTCCACACATTTGGAAATAAATCTGTTTTATCTAACCCTACTTCTTTTTTGCCAGTCCAGGGTGTGTGCCACCAAGCCAAACTACTGGCCCCCAACCTTACTATTTTGAATCATTTAATTTTTTTACATAATCATATTTCATGCTGTCTGTATTAATACCATGAACAGTATGCTTAGTGTAATAGTGTTAAAGGTAAAACATAAGAAATTAATAACTAAAATTCATTTTTTATTAGTTTTATAGCATTACTACAATTTTAGGAGAAAAATTACCTAGAATGTTCATCGCTTATATCTCAATTGAAGATAGTTGATTTGGGGCTGCATTGGTAGAGTGCTAGCCTTGAGCAGAAAAGGTCAGGGATGGAGCTGAAGCACTCAGTTGAAGACCCAGTGCCAACACACAAAAGAAATTATGCACTTTATACATATTTTCTAATTTCTTAATGAATTTTTCAGTCTGTATAAATATAGGGTACATTCCTTGTTACTTAAGTAAGATTGCTCTTTTTTTTCTTTTTGACAGTCCTAGGGCTTGGACTCAGGGCCTAGACATTTTCATTGGACTCGCTTGCCCAAGGTGAGTGCTCTGCCTCTTGAGACACAGCGCCACTTCTAGCTTTTTTCTGAGTATGCGGTACCGGTGAATAGAACCTAGGTCTTCATGCATTCTAGGTGAGCACTCTACCATTAGGCTACATTCCCAGGCAGTGAGATTCCTCTTACGGTCATTGTATGTTCACAGAGTTTGATCTCACACACTGTAGGGCCCTGGTTGGCTTTGACCTGTGATCCTAAGCCCTGAGCCTCCTAAGTAGCTGAAATTAAGTTGTGAGCCAGCATGATGGCTTCCATTCTTTTTTCTACAAAAATATATGTAGTTATCTAAAATATATGTGTAGCTGAAAATAAAGAATTTCTCCCAAACAAATCTTCAAAGAAACAACCATCCTATTAAAAGGTGGACTAAAGACTTAAAAGAGTATTCTCTGAAGAAAAAATTAAAATGGGCTTTAGACACATGCAGAAATGCTCCATATCTCTAGCAATAAGGGAAATGAAAATCAAAACAACTTTGAGATTCCACCTGACTCCAGTCAGAATGGCCATTAACAAAAAATCTAATAAGAGATACTGGTGGGGAAGTGACCAGGGGGGATCACACCTACACTGTTGGTGTGAGTGTAAACTCATTCAACCACTAGGGAAAGCAGTGTGGTGGTTCCTCAAAAGACTGAACATAGAGCTCCCCTATGATCCAGCAAATCCACTACTTGGCATCTACCCAATTGTCCAGAAAAAGGGGCATACTAAAGCCACTAGCACAATGATGCTCATTGCAGCACTATTTACCATAGCAAAGATATGAAACCAACCCAGATGCCACTCAGTAGATGACTGAATCAAGAAGATGTGGTACTTATACACAATGGAATGCTCTGCTGCCATCAGAAGGAATGACATCGCCCCATTTGTAAGGAAATGGAAAGACTTGGAAAAATTCATATTAAGTGAGAGCAAGCCAGACCCAAAGAAACATAAGCTCAATGGTTTCCCTCATTTGTAATAATTAGTTCACATCTAGGACTCTCCTAGCAGAGGATTACAATAACTCAAAAACCTAGGTATATAAGGTCATATAGGATGAGACTAAATGAAAGGATCTCTAGGATATGGGAACAAGAGCTATATCTTGTGACATCGTTGCTCTTAATCTTGTGTGATTTTTGTCCTTAATCTACTATGTTATTTCTCATCGCTTATTTTGCCCTTTGGTTAATGTCAGATTGTTACTGTATCTGATTTTTTCCTTGGCATATTGTATATATGTTTATTTGTTTATGTCAAATAGGAAAGGGAATGGGGGAAACAAGATGATTGGGAAGGGGAGGGGAGAGGGAACTGGGGACAAAAACATGTGGAGTGGAATAAATGTGTGAGAAGTAATGCAGTCCACTACCTGTAAATGTAATCGTAACCCCTCTATACATTACCCTGAAAATAAAAAAGAGACTATAAAAATATCTGTAGAAAATGAGGCTGGATGATGGAAACACCAGATGCCCAACTACAAAAAATGTGATACACGCACACACACACACACACACACACACACACACACACACACACAATGGAATGATACATAGCCAACCGACAAGATAAAATAATGGCATTCTCGGGGAAGTGGATGAAAAGGAAAAAAATCATATTAAGTGAAGTAAGCCAAACTCAAAGGAACATAGGCCCAAGAGTCTCCCTCATCTGTCAAATTCAGTAGAAACCTTGGGCTCTGCTACCAGAGATTTACAATAGAACAGAATCTAGAGACATCGTGACAAATAGTATGACACTAAATGTAAGGACCTTCAAGATAAAGAAACAAAACTCATATAATGAGTGATTGTTGTCCTTAATGAACTATGTGATGTCTTATCTCTTTTGCTGTCCCTTGGATATATCATATTGTTACAATATTTCACCTTGTTTTCTGATATATCATATGTGCCTAATTGGTTATTTGAAATTGGATAGGGAAGGGGGGAAATGAACATGAGTGGGGGTAGGGGAAGGGAAATGGGGACCATATCATTACATGGGGTATCAAAGTTTGAGATGTAATGCACCTTCTGTCTGGTGAATATAATGTAACCCTTCTATAAATTACAATAAAAATAAATACATAAAAAGAAGATCTGCACAGAAAAAAATAATAATGGCATTTTTGGGGTAGTGGATGAAATTAGAGTGAATCCTGTTGAGTGAGATAAGTCAAGACCAAGGAACAAAAGGTACATGGTATCCTTAATATATGGATATTAGTTTCAAACAGTAGTAGAGCGATGATTGAATAGTTGATACCCAAAGTTCTGGACATAATTTTGGAGATATAAACATAACTACATAGACATAAAAATCTAGGATGGACTATACACTCTATAGACATGTGTTTTATTATAGATTAATCTGTATCTATGACATACAAAGACTCAGCTTAATTTTTACTATATTCTAAAATTTATGTGCCAGTGATTGTATAGCGATTCCCTTCTTGAATACTTGTTGGTTAAACAAAAACATTTGAAATATGATGTAAATTTCAATGTTAATAAATGTTTTTAAAAAAAGAGGCCAGAGGTAAATACCACTAATGTACTTGCTCTAAGTGGTACAGAAATTTTCTTAACGAATCAAGGAATTTTATTACATCTTTATGGAATTATTTTAGTTCTGAGTGTTCTACAGTCAATGATACTTCTGGAAAGATGATATAGCTGACTGTGTAGATGGTATGAAGACATACTGGCCTAAACGTAGAATAAAGCATTGGTAAGTGGCTGTTAGCTGTCCAGATTCTACTGGAATATGTGGAATGAATTTATTAAGCACAATGCAGGCTCTTAGTCAGATCAGGATCAAGATTATGTGGTTCCATGAGATGAATGAGGAGAGATCAGAAAAATCTACTAAGATATACAGATATACTTTTGAAACTAAGGTATCTGGACTCCTTTTTTTTTCTTTCTTGGTGGGGAGCTTGAACTTTGGACCTGTGCAAGGTCTCTTAGTTCTTTTTCCTCAAGGCCAATGCTGTACCAGTTTTAGCCACAACTCCACTTAGTTTTTGGGTGGATAAGTGGAGAGAAGAATCTTACAGTTTTTTTTGTTTTCGTTTTTTGCTTGCAAAGGCTTTGAATTACCTTCTCCCTGGCTAGTAGAATGACAATTATGACCCTCCAGCGCCTGGCTAGTGATTTTTTGAAAATTGGACTTTTTCCAAATCACGTAACTGGTTCCTAGCAAAGTGTTGTAACCTGACTTAAATGTGACAGATTTTTGTCACTTGGAGACACTCTGTGCTGAACGTTCGAAATCTACCAGCTGAGTCACAGTGGCACTTCCAGTTTTTGTTTATGTGGTGCTGAGGAATGGAATCCAGGGTTTCATACATGCTAGGCAAGCTACATTTTCAGCCCAAGGTTTTATGTTTTGTTTTCTCAGTGTTGTTGCTTCTAAGGTACTGTATGATGTTCTTTCATTTTCTTTGCTTTTTACCTCTTTTCTTCTTTTTCCCTTTAGTTTTATTCTCTGTAGTCACTGTGTTGAATTCGGGTACCCTGTGTCTTGTACATAGGTTTATGTGATTTGGGGACTGGAGAGGGTATAATAAAATGGTAAAAAAAAAAAAACAAAGGAAAAAGGATGAACCAATTGAACAGTGATACTTGGAAGACACTAAACGGAAATGAACTGAACAATCTGGGTGGAGAGGGGGCTGAGGGTAGGAAAACAGAGAAAAATGAGGAAGGGGATAACAATTTTCTTAAGAAATGTGTTCATTACTTATGTAACCGTATGCGAACTATATATTGACTTAACAAAAAAATTAACTTAAAAAAATAATTTAGCTGGGTATGGTGGCTCACACTTGTAAATGTAGCTACTCAAGAGGCTGAGATCCAAGGATAGCAGTTCAAAGTCAGCCTGGGCACTGAAGTCCATGTGACTCTTATCTCCAATTAACCACCAGAAACCCAGAAGTGGCCCTATGGCTCAAGGGATAGGGCAGTAGTCTTGAGCTGAAAAGCTCAGTGACAAGACCCAGGTGCAGAATTACAGTCCCATGACTTGAATGATGAATGATACTAGCCAGCCTCTGTGCGCTCACACTTGGAATCCTATCTACACAGAATCAGGTTTGAATCCAGCCCAAACAAATTGCATGATATTCTGATTTTCAGTTCATTACCAAAAATCTGGAAGTGGAGCTGTGGATCAAGTGGTAGAACACTAGCCTGAAGTAAAAAAAAAACATTTAAGGACAGTTCCCAGGCCCTGGGTTCAAGTACCAGGACTTGCATAAAACGAACAAAATGTGACGCTGAGTCCTCCATCATTTGCTGTTATAGTTCAATATTCTTGATATGCGTCTTAGAAATTAAGTCCCTAGCAAATATTCTCCCCTGAAATTCTGCTTCATAGCTGATTCATAGAATTTCAGCATCATTACTATCACCTTCCAGTTAGCATAGCAGTCTACTACTGAAAATTTGAAGAAAACTTTTGAGTAATCCTAAAAATCTATGTATCATCTGCACACACATC
The DNA here is from genome assembly GCF_031878675.1 of Megascapheus bottae. Classification (NCBI taxonomy): domain Eukaryota; kingdom Metazoa; phylum Chordata; class Mammalia; order Rodentia; family Geomyidae; genus Megascapheus; species Megascapheus bottae. Next base: position 448,528 of record NW_028327531.1, on the reverse strand, counting down.
AAATCAGCAGCAGCTATGTTCTACTATTATCTAAATGTATTTAATCCCTTCTTGAGTTAATGAGCCTTAAAGAGTAAAACATATGAAATAGTTATGAAACTAACAGTCACCATTCTTCTACCTAATATTGTAATATAAGTTTATAAATGCAAGGACTATTCTGAAGTGTGCAGAAGATAGCCTCTAATTATAATAATCTCATGAAGTATTGTTTTTAGGAATCATGTTGCTTGCTTTGGGAAAGCAAAGGCAAGGAAAAATGATATAGGTAAGTTCCCTATTTATCAGAAGGAAAATACTATTGGGTTTAGATCAACTTCATTCATTCCGTGCTGATGAAACAAATATTTGCAATTCCTGAGGCCAATTACTTCATTGTCATGCACAATCAGCCAGCTTAGATCAATCTTCCAAAAAAGGAAAGGAACAAATGAGAAGCAATTAAGGTTTCCAAAATGAACCAGGTGGTGGTGGCAGCTCACACTTGTAATTCGATCTACTCAATGCCTGAAATCCAAGGATCTGGATTAAGTCTGTCTGGGATGAAAATATTCCTGTCTGAAACATCATCTCTCTTATCACAGCCCAGCTGATATACTCTGCCCAACAGGTTCCAAACACCAAAGTCCATTTCCTATCTGAAATACTAGTAAACGTACTCACATATTATTTCCTCTTTAGGAGAGAGTTGAAACATGTACCAGAAACATTTCCCTGGCTTCAGAGTGGAAGTGGAAATATATACTCACTAGAAGCCCATCTAGTAAATTACAGTCAATCATCTTTCCTCACATCTTGTTAGTTAAATTGAACAAGGAGTGTTTGGATCAGAAGCGATGTGTATGAGCATACAGGTTGTAAAAGTACTGTAATCCTACCTACTCAAGATAAGCTGAGACCTGAGGATTCCAGTTCAAAATCAGCCATGCAATAAATTCCATAAGATTTTTACCTCTAATTAACCAGCAAAAAACAGAGCATTGAATTGTGCTTAAAATGCCACAGGCCTAAGATTTGCATAAAAGCATTAAGGGGTAGCATACAGGATCCCACTCTCTCCACTCCTTTTTAACATAGTACTAGAATTCCTAGGCAGTGCAATAAGGCAAGAAGCAAGCATAAAGGGGATCCAAGTAGGGAAAGAGGAAATAAAACTATCCCTCTTTGCAGATGACATGATTCTGTATTTAAAGAATCCTATAGACTCTACTCCCAAGCTCCTTGAGCTGAATCAAAGCTTTGGAAGGGCAGCAGGACATAAAATCAACCCTCACAAATCAACTGCCTTCCTTTACGCCAACAGTGAGAGGAACGAGGCAATAATCAGGAAAGAAACTCCTTTCACAATAGCCTCAAAGAAAATCAAGTACCTAGGAATTAGCTTAACTAAGAATGTAAAGGACCGTTTAGATGAAAACTTTAAAACCCTAAAAAAGGAAATTAAAGGAGAACTAAGGAAATGGAAAAACCTCCCATGCTCCTGGATTGGAAGAATCAACATTGTGAAAATGACAATCTTGCCAAGGGCTATCTACAAATTCAATGCAATACCCATCAACATCCCAATGTCATTCTTTAAAGAAATAGAAGAGGCAATTCAAAATTTCATATGGAATAATAAAAGACCCCGTAAGCAAAAACACTTCTTAGCAGAAAGAACAGCGCTGGAGGAATTTCAATTCCAAACTTTAGACTCTATTACAGAGCTATAATTCTCAAAACAGCTTGGTACTGGCACAAGAACAGGCCTGAAGTCCAATGGAATAGAACTGCGGACCCAGATATTAAACCACAGACCTATGGCCACCTAATCTTTGACAAGGGAGCCAAAAAAATAGAATGGAAGAAAGATAGCCTCTTCAACAAGTTGTGCTGGCAGAACTGGTTAAGCACCAGCAGAAAACTAAATTTGGATACTTCTTTGTCACCTTGCACTAGAATTAACTCCAAATGGATCAAAGACCTGGAGGTAAAACTGACAGACTGAAAAGTTTACAGGAAGGAATAGGAGATACACTAGGCCTCTTTGGCACAGGTCGAAACTTTCTTAATAAGGACCAAGAATCACAACAAATCAGAGAAAGGCTGGATACGTGGGACTGCATTAAACTGCAGAGATTTTGTATGGCAACGGATATACCTAGTAAACTAATCAGGAAGCCTACAGAGTGGGAGAAGATCTTCACCAACCAAACAACTGAAAAGGCCTCATATCTAAAATATATCAACAACTCAAAAAATTGAATCACTCCAAAACTAACCTCCAAAGTAACACCCATCACATTAAAAAATGGGCCAAAGACTTAAAGAGAATCTTCTCTGAAGAAGAAATAAAAATGGCCTATAGACACATGAAGAAATGCTCAACATCTGTGGTCATAAAAGAATTGCATATCAAAAGAACTCTAAGATTCCACCTCACTCCAGTTAGAATGGCCAGGATCAGGAAAACGAATGACAACAGATGCTGGAGGGGATGTGGCCAGGAGGGATCACTACTACAATATGTCGAAACAAAACCAACACTACAGAGAATTCTCAAAGATGCTGTATACATAGAAAACCAAAATAAATGCGATATAGGGAAAGAAATGGCACCTAAACAGCATACCATCTAAGGACCACAAGAACTGTCAAGACACAGGCCCTACTAAAAGCTTTTAAACATGGTAGGAACTAATAAATATCTCTCAATCCTAACTCTCAATATCAATGGACTTAAGTCTCCAATTAAACGGCATTGGCTGTCTAGTTGGATCAAAAAGCAAGAGCCATCGTTCTGCTGTCTTCAAGAGACACATCTTACCCATAAACAATCATCTTTTGAAAGTGAGAGGTTGGAATAAACTCTATCAACCTAACTGCCCCATATAAACAGGCTGGAGTTGCCATCCTCATATCAGATACAATAGACTTCAAACTAAAATTATTAAGAAAAGACAAAGAAGGTGACTACATACTACTAAAGGGATCTTTCCTCCAGCAAGACATAACGATCCTAAATATTTGCACACCCTTTTGAAGATTCTCAAATGATTGAAGATTCTGCCAGTGTAAGTTAGATTCCGGCATTGATATTAAATAATGCAATGAGTAGGGATTTATATTTGAAATATCACTGTTGACAAAATCTAACACACATTTGCTTAGTATTTGCTTTTGATTTCCCAAGAAGTTCAGTACAAGCTACATGTGTGGCATATATCGACTGGGAGAAATGATTCAGAATATGTGACTCATTTGAACTGGGGTCAGTGAAAAGATACAGAAGCAGGATACCCATATTGTGATATTTTGTATCTTTTGCATATTTTGTGTTTGTTATTAATTCCATTTGTAGTGTACATTTCTAGGTAAAAACTTTTAAAATGTTTCCAAACAATTTGTTATTTCAACAGCCATAAAAGACATTTATATGCCTGATAAAATTCACAGAATCCAAATTATTCCATATTATTTTTTGTGTTTTTTTTTTTTTGGTGGGTCATAGATCTTGAACTCAGCCTGGGCACTATCCCTGAGCTCTTCAGCTCCAGGCTACCACCTTACCCTGGAGCCAAGTCCCACTTCCCATTTTCTAAAGAGAAAGAGTCTCACGTCTTTTTGTGCCAGGATGGCTTTAAACCTTGATCCTCAGATCTCAGCCTCCTGAGTAGCTAGGATTATAGAAGTGAGCCACCACCCCATCATGCTCAGCTTTCTGTTTTTTTTTAAACAAGCCCTTTGGCTGGAACTCGGTCTGAGCACTGTCCTTCAGCTTTCCTCAAGCCTAGCGATCTTCTACTTGAGCCACAGCACTACTTCTGGTTTTTTCTGTGTATGTGGTACTGCACAATTGAACCTTCGTCTTCGTACAAGCACTCTACAACTATGCCAAACTCCCAGCCCCTCCACATTAGTTTTTATGATAGATCTTTCCATGCATCTAGGATGGCTAGAAAACCTTCTTGAGTTTCCCAAGATCAGGGAGTATAGGTGTGTCCCATCCTGTGTGGCTACATAACCATTGTTTAGGGTACAGTTCTCTCTTCATTCTACCCATCTAGAGCAATTTTCATCTTCCATGTATAATCATTAAACATTCAGCTCCTGTTCCTCTCTACTCCATTCTCTGGAACCATCGTGCTTTTTGGATCTAAGGGTTTGTTGATCCTTGGAAGCTCTGGAAGGGAAAACATACCCTAGCTCTTCCTTTATGACTGCTGTATTTTTAGTTTACTGTAATCAAGATTCATCTGTAAAATATAGTAAAATGTTCTTCCTTTTCAATGCATTATTTTGCATACTTCTATCTTTTGATTATTATTAATAGTTGTGAATGGATTCTCCACATATTTTTTCTAGTCCCTGCTTTCTCTTCCGTTAGGTACAAATCTAGAAATAGAAGTGTTGGACCATATTTGTATGTAATTCTATATTTAGTACTTTTTTAGCACTCTCCACGCAATTTTTGATTGTTTTATGTTCCTTGCAGAACTATTCCAAAGTTCTACTTCTTCTCACTACCTTCCCAGTAATAGTTAGACTTTGAAAGTTGCTTTTTGGTATGCGTGTGTGTGTTTGTGTGTGTGTGTGTGTGTGTTTGTGTGTGTTTATGTGGATCTTTTTGTGTAAAACTATATTTATATTAACATATTTAAAGTAATGATTTCATTGTAATTTTAATTTTTCTCATGACTGTTAATATTGAACTTCTTTCTACATTTTGAACTACTATTTCTATATATTCTTTTTAGAAAATCCTCTCCAATCTCCAATTTTTTTCCCTTTTTTTGTGGGGTAGTTGGGAAAGTCATGGGGCTTGGACCTTGGGCCGTGAGCTCTTTAGTTTAAGGCTATTGTCCTACCCTGAGTATTGCCCCTCAGTTCTTCTGCTCACAGCTCCCTACCCCTCTTCGCATTATATACAGAACAAAGGTCATCCTCAGTCTTTTTGAAAAAGTAAGACATACAGTAAATTTGTAGTATAAAACAGCAAGAAATAAATTTCTTGCCAGGTGCAGTGACTTCTACCTGTAATCCTTGCTACTCAGATATCAGGCTGATATCTAAAGATTGGTTCAAAGCCAGCCTAGGCATTAGAAAGTCTATGAGACTCTCATCTACACTTAACCACTAGAATATGGGAAATGGCACTGGGGCTTCATAGGTAGGGTGATAGCCTTGAGTTGAAGAGCTCAGGAACAGTGCTCAGGCCCAGAGTTCAAGCCTTACAAATCCCCCAGCCAAAAAAAAGAAAAAAAAATTTCTTCCCCAAGTGACTATTATGCCAGACATAGAACATTAACATTCTGGGTGTACTTCACAGTATTATTACTTGATACCCTAAGATTTTGCAATATTCTCACAGTGCCAGCATGTATCATCATATAATGTAGTTCCTTTTCAATGGAATAATTCCATTTATAACCTAAATCTACTCCCCCGACTTATTTTTGTCGATACCACAATTGCTCTACCATGATATGCCACAAGCCATTAAACATTTTATGGTGGGTAATTGGAAAGGAGTCTCATGGAATTTTGTGCCAGGCTGGCTTTGAACCATGGTCCTCAGATCTCAGTCTCCTGAGTAGCTAGGATGACAGGCGTGAGCCACCAACACCTGGCTTGCCTTTTTATTTTTTTGTGGGTCTTGGGACTTGAACTCTGGGCCTAGGCACCATCCCTAAGCTTTTCAGGTCAATATTTCATGTAAGTCTAAACATTTAAGTAAAGGAATAAAATTCCAACAAAAAAAGAATACAATTCCAGACATGGTGTGGTTATAACTCAGTGCTAATTACTTGATGAAAATGTGCCATTCCAGAAGCTGGTGTCATTTGATGATGTAGCTGTGGATTTCAGCTGGGAGGAGTGGCAGCATCTGGAAAATGCTCAGAGGACCCTGTACAGAGATGTAATGCTGGAGACCTACAGAAACCTGGTGTCCTAAGGTGAGCAAAAGTCAAATTCACTTGCAAGGCCAAGTGCCTTGTTATTTTGCAGATACGTGAATGTTTATCAAACTTTCAATACTATTTAAATGAAAGATTCCAGGCCCCTGAGAAGTATCATTATTTTCTAAAGAAAACCTAAGGTAATTTTGTACTCATTCTTCAGGATACCTTCAGGATACTTTGACAACAGTTCTAAATTATGTTTCCTCTAATGGAGACGACATTCCAAACTTACACAGTAATTGTAAGTGGATAAACAATCCAGAATAGAATATATATCATTATTGGAAATAGAATCTACAAATCACTAAACAGTGAGTTTATAATGGAAACCTGGCAGTAGGTGCAATGTTTCATGCCTGTAATCTTAAAATATTCAGGAGGAAAAAATCTAAGAATTCTAATTTGAAGCCAGCAATGGCATAAAAATAGCCATGAAACTCTATAACTCCAAGTAACCCCTCAAAAATGTTAGTGGAGTGTCAAGAGTTTGACTTTGTGGTTGAGTGCTTGCCTAGCATGCATGAAGACCTATGCATGTAAGTGGAGCTGGGACTCAAACTGGTATTTTTCTAGCCTTGAGCAAGACAGCTAAGTTTATGCCATACAAAATGAATCCAGAGCTGGGGAAAAGTCAACCATGGAGCCAGTGAGAAATGAGAAAAAAGATTTAATAGATAACTTGTGAGTAGGATGTCTGCGAACTTAAAGCAATGATGACACAGCATAAGCAATAATTCTCTACTGTTTCTAATTTACAGGGCCCTGTGTTCCCAAACCTGTATTAATTGACAAGCTAGAGCACTGTGCAGAACTCTGGATAGGAAATTCCTCTGACAAGAATATCACAGGTGAGTGAATGCATCTTCATATTGATGTTGGAGCCTGAGCCCCATTGATAAGTTCATGCTGTGATGTACTGAGCAATAATATTCTTAGTTACCCTAAATCCTGTGTGGAACCTATGGAATTCTTTGTGAATGAATCAAGAATCATTTTCTTTTCCCAATCCTATGCTTGGTCTCAGGGCCTGAGCATGGTCCTTGGGTTTTCTCAAGGCTAGCTCTCTACTTCTTGAGTCATAGCACCATTTCTGGCTTTTTCTTTGTATGTAGTACCAAGGAACTGAACCAGGTGTTTGTGCATGCTAGCTCAAACCCCCGGCACCAAGAATCATAGGGTGATATAATGAATTCTATGTGGCAGTAGAGTTAAAGTTAGATTTCTCTGTAGAAATCACTGTGAAACAAAATAAAATGAGAAAGCCATGAGCCCGTATCTCATGCCTGTAATCCTAGCTACTTAGGAGGCTGAGATCTGAGGATCAAGGTTCAAAGACTGACCTATCACAAAAACATCTTAGACTCTTCTCTCCAATGAACCAATAGAAAATGAGAAGTGGGGTTGAGGCTAAAGACATAGGGCAGTAGCCTTGAGCTGAAGAGCTCAGGAAGAACAGCCAGGTCTAGAATTCAAGTCCCATGACTGCAAAACAAGAAAGAAAGGAGAAAGAAAGAAAGAAAGAAAGAAAGAAAGAAAGAAAGAAAGAAAGAAAGAAAGAAAGAAAGAAAGAAAGGAAGGAAGAAGAAAGAGGGAAGAAAGAGGGAAGGAAGGAAAGGAAGACACAAAGAAAGAAAGAAAGGAAGAAAGAAAGAAAGAAAGAAAGAAAGAAAGAAAGAAATAAAGAATGATATTTAATTTCTTTAAAACTAAGACTATAAATGATTGAGCAAACAAGGAATAAGTCAGGGCATTATTCTCTGATAAGGATAATATCTTTTTGCTGCTAGGAAGAGACTGGCATTCAGAACCAGACCTTTCCACCAGAAATTGAGCCTAGTGGTAGAGTGCTTGCCTAGCATGCACAAAGACACAGGTTTGATTCCTTATTACCACATACATAGAAAAAGCCAGAAGTAATGACTTCATTGGTAGGGATCCAGTCTTGAGAAAACCCAAGGACAGTGGTTAGGTCCTAAGTTCAAACCCAGGAATGGAAGGAAAAAAAAAACAACAAAGTTTCAATCAACATAAGAAAATTAACTAGACAATGAGCTGGAGATTTTCTGGTCTTCCATGGTTCTGAGGGACAGGAGTGTTAGAAAAGGAATTTTTATAAGACTTCAAATGGAAAGAAACAAATTTCAAAATTCCCACAAATACCTAAATTGAGACTTTAGTGAGAAGTTGTAACTGAAGGGATATAGGTGTAAGTCCTTACTCTCAAGAATCATTCTTGCTTGGATCAAAGGCAAACAGACAAATAAACCATACTTGTCTCCACTGAATCTAGAAAAAATTCGTGTTCCTCACTTAATGGTTAATAAGCAAACAGCATTGAAACTAGGTAAGGTAATCCTATCTGCTACACAGGACCTGAGACTCTTATCTGTAGTTAACTCTAGAAAACAGGAAGTGGGGCTGTAGCTCAAGGATAGGGGTTATAGTCTTCTGCTGAATTGTTTAGGGGCAGGGCCGATGCCTATGAACTACAAAAAAAAGAAAAGAAAAGAAGGTTTTAAAAAGATGCAAAACAGCACAATATTTACATTATTTCTCAAAAATAAAAGAAAGGCAGCTATTCCTCAATGTATAAACAAAACAGTATTTGAAAAAAAAACAGCTGCAGGTATACTATAGGTAGTACTCAGCTAAAAACTGTAGCAATACATAGATGGGTAATTTCAATAAATATTTCCTGTGATATAAAAAGAGAACTAAAACACAGAAAAACCTTATTGGTCATTGTAAAATATCATGTTCTTAATATGTTAGGGAGAAAAGCATATATTTCTCTCAAATCAATTTCCACTTTTATATTTTAAAATATCCAACACTTAGGATGGGAAAGTAAAGTCATTACCTTTACAGTAAGGAATATTTGTATCTCATGTATGTTTGTGTCTTGTTTTCTATGACTCATTTTAGATGTCCAGGTAATGGCATATGTGTTCAAGACCTGCCAGGAAAGTCCACATGAATGTCTTTGTGAAGTAGCAGTTGCAAGTAGTATCGAAGTGGAGGAAAACGTGAGATTAGCAACAACTTTAAATTTGAGCTCTACACATAATCCAGAGCTCATTAGTAATAACGGTAACAACTTAGGGGTGAGGACTGAGGAGTTCATTAAGTGTAAGAACTTGCTTCTGTCTCCTAAGCCTGATGAGATGCATGCTGCATATAGATCTCGTATATCTCCTCTTCTTAAAAAATCCATCGGATATTCAGAGCAATTTATTCATGATTGTGACAGTCCAAAAGATCTGCAGTATCATAATTCTGTTCTCCCTACCCAAGAAATTCTTCAGGGAGGGAGGAAAACTGCTAAATGTACTGTGTGATGAAAAATATTGTACTTAACACCGACCATCACTACACATCCGAAAATGTACACAGGAGAGACTCCTCATACATGTAGTGAATGTGAGAAATATTTCAGTAATGAAATACGCATTACAATACCTCAGAGCAAATATCCTGAGATATGTGATGCGTACATCAAGTGTGAAAATTAATTTCTGAGAAGTCAGACCTGACGCTCCAACCTCGATCTCCAAGAGAAGACAAACCTTATGAATATGAGGAACGTAATACAATTTCTGCCCAGAATTCAGCTCTCAGCACACATCAGAGATCTCACACAGAAGAGAAATCTATTGAATGGGATAAATGTGGGAAGACTTTTAGACTGAAATCATACCTCACTTTGCACCTGAGAAGACACACAGAAGAGAAACCTTATGAATGTAACAAATGTGAAAAGTCTTTCACCCAGAAGATACACCTTCAAGTTCATCAAATAACACACACAGGAGAGAAATCTTATAAGTGTAATGAATGTGGAAAGTCTTTCCAAGGGAAGGGAAAACTTCGTGTTCATCAGAGAATACACACAGGAGTGAAACCTTATGAATGTAACCAATGTGTAAAGTCTTTCAGACAGAAATCTTCCCTCAAATTGCATCAAAGAACACACACAGGAGAGAAACTTTATGTGTGCAACAAATGTGGAAAGACCTTCAAGTGGAAGTCATATCTTGATGGGCATAATAGAACAAACACAGGAGAGAAAATTTATGCATGTAGTGAATGCGGAAAGTCTTTCAAATGGATGGTAAAACTCCATGTTCATCAGAGAATATACTCAGGAGAAACACCTTATGAGTGTAACATATGTGGAAAGTCCTTCACACAGAAGCCAAACCTCAACATGCATAAGACAATTCAAACAGGAGAAAAACCTTATGAATGTAACCGATGTGGAATGTCTTTCAAATGGAAGTCTTCCCTCAAATTGCATCAGAGAACACACACAGGAGAGAAACTGTACGAATGCATCAAATATGGTAAGACCTTCAGATGGAAGTCACATTACAGGAGGCATAACAGAATTCACACATATTAGAAACCTTAGGAATATAACGAAAGTTGAAAGTCTTTCGTGCAGTATTCACCCTTCAGGAAGCGTAAGAGAGTTCACACATATGAGAAGCCTTAGCAATGTAATAAATAGGAAAGACTTTTTAGTCTGTGGAAGAAAACTCAGCTTGTGTCACAGAACCAACACAAGATCAAACCCTTAATGAATGTAGCAAATGTTCAGTCTTTTCCCCAGAAGGCACAAGTCAAGATTTATCCCTAAACACCCACAGGATAGAATCCTATGAATAAAATGAAAGGGAAATTTTTTTGAAGAACTCATAGTTGAGTTTGCATGATACCACATAGACACAGGATAAAAATCGTATGAATATAAGAATATGAAAAAATCCATCATGAACGCATGACTAAGAATAAAATGCACATAGGAGAGAAAAACCTTATGAATATTACAAATGTGGAAAGTGTTTGACCTGGAAGGCATACTTCTGTGTTCATCACAAACCTGATTCCCATAGAAGAAAAGAAAACTAATGAATAGAACAAATGTGCAATGACTTTTAATCAGAAGTCAGTCTTCAGTACATTTCAGAACATACACAATAGAGAAATTCTTTGTAATGAAAAACATTTAGCTATATATAGAATCTCTGTATATGGGAGCATTAGGGTAAGTCTTCTAAACAAAGTCAACCTTCAGCAAGCATTAAGAGCACTCACAGAAGAAATAATAGCATGTAGGAAAACCTTTGTCAGAAACCTCTAAAAGCTGACTGTGTGGCTTAGTGGTAGAGTGCTAACCTATCAAGGATGAAGGCCGGGGTTAGATTCCTCAATACTAGGTGAAAAGAGCAAGCCAGAAGCAGCACTGTGGTTCAAATGGTAGAGTGCTAACCTTGAGCAAAAGTAGCTCAGGCCCTGAGTTCAAGCCTAAGGATTGGAGAGAGAGAGAGAGAGAAAGGGAGAGAGAGAGAGAGAGAGAGAGAGAGAGAGAGAGAGAGAGAGAGAGAGAGAGAGGAGAGAGAGAGAGAGAGAGAGAGAGAGAGAGAGAGAGAGAGAGAGAGAGAGAGAGAGAGAGAGAGAAACAGGAACTTTTAAATTTTACAGAGATAGAGAAGGAGAGAGACAAGGAGACAGAAACTAATTTCTAAACTTTACAGTCTTTCTATTTCCTTACAAATTCGTCTATGTCATTCTTTCTGACAGAAGCACAGAATTCCATTGTGTAAAAATACCATATTTCATCTACTCATCAACTGACGGGCATCTGGGTTGGTTCCATACCTTTGCTATAGTAAATAGTGCTGTGATAAATGTTATTGTTCTAGTGAATTTACTATGTCCTATCTGGACGATTGGCAAGTAGTGAAATTGCTGGATCACAGGGGAGCTCTGTGTTTAGTCTTTTTGGGATACTGCCATAGTGCTTTCCATAGTGGTTGAACGAGTTTGCAATCCCACCAGCAGTGTAGTAGTGATCCCTCCTGGCCACATCCCCTCCAGCATACGTTATTAGATTTCTGGATCTTGGCCATTCTAACTGGAGTGAGGAGGAAAAGGGAAAGAGGAACTGAAAATTTCTCTCCTTACAGATGACATGATTCTGTATTTAAAGAACCCTATAGACTCTACTCCGAAGCTGCTTCAGCTGATATAAAACTTTGGTAAGGTAGCAGGGTATAAAATTAATCCTGAATGACAACTGCCTTCCTATATGCCAACAAATGAGAGGAATGAGGCAAGAATCAGGATAGCAACTCATTTTGCTATCAAAGAAAATAAAATACCTAGGAATTAACTTAGAATGTAAAGCACGTTTTTGATGGAACTATAAACCCTGGAGAAGGAAATTAACGCAGAATTGAGGAAATGCAAAAACCTATGCTCCTGCTTGGGCAGAAGTAATATTGTAAAAATGGCAATCGTGATAAGGACTATCTACAAATTCAGTGCAATATTCATCAATATCCCAATGTCATTCTTTTAAGAAACAGAGGAGGAAAGCCAAAATTTCACTTGGAATAATGAAAGACCCCTTATAGTCTGTCTTCTTGCATGATACATAATGTTTAATCTCACCTTCTCCACCAAAATCTCACCTTTCTCATTGAGACATAGGTGGCCCTGTTTACTAGCAGCAAAGGCTCAAACGCGGTTTCAGGTGTCACCACTGCCTCTGTTACTGGGTAGATCCAACTCTGTCATCGATTCTGAGGTCTGCTCTGGGAGTCTTGGTCACAAGTTGTTCTGTGGCATCTGCTGCCAGCCTGTGCCTATTTGCTTCCTTTTCCTCCAGCAGCCTACAACAGGGAATGAAGTTCAAGCGCTGATGCTCTCCTTCATATGCAGGGCAGGATGAGCCCAACCCTCCCTCATCTTCCTCTTCCAATTTTTCGGAAAAAATGTGCTGGCAGAAGTCCTCAGGTGTGGGGCATGGCTGATCCACACTTTTAATCCAGGCTGGTCAGGAGGCTGAGATCTGAGTATGGAAGTTCCAAGTCACCTAGAACAGGAAAGTCTGATAGATTCTTACTACCAAAAATAAAAACAGCTGGGAATGGAGTTTGGGCTCAAGTGGTAAAGGGCTAGTCTTGAGTACAAATGCTTAGTGCCCAGGCCCTGAGTTCAGGCTCCAGCACTGCCAACAACCTCCCTTTAGTGAGATTTTAGCTTTATCCATGTAGGCACATCTCACTGGAATCTTTGCTGGTAGAGATAGTCTTCATAATTTTGTCTCAAGGTAAAGGTCCTCCTGGGATAGTACACAAAAGGTGTCATGGAGAGAGGAGCCCCACTTGCTCCAGGTTTGAAGATGGCATAGGTCAAGCCAGCATGGAGTTGGCACATCAGTCTTTTTCCTAGCACCACCTACCAGTGAATGTCAAATGACATTGATTGTTGTGGGATTGTGTGATTGAAGTGCCCCATTAAGGGCAGTGTTAGCACATCCAAACTTGGATACCAGGAATGCTGAAATCTCAAAGCTAAGATTTCTGTTGGCTACAGAAATGCTGGTGTGTCTGTTATTCACTAAAAGTTCAGGTGCAAAGATTCTGAAGCTTGATGCCATGTGTTTATTCCATTTAGTAAAATTATTTTAATGCACTGTATAAGTTAAAACATTTGATAAGAGTCAGGGGTAGTGAAAACATTGTTCTTGAATTCAGGTGTCTGGCAGGGTAATGGGGGGGTGTTGGTGGCTGGGACTATGAAGCTGGAGCTGCTATCAAACCATGGATCATGTTCCTCTTTGTCTGGGAGAAATGACTCCAAAGATGAAATTTGAATGGTGAGGAAAAGATGATGATGTACTCAGGAAATTTCCCCTAAACAAATGCTCATGTGGAAGTGGGATGGGGGCTGGGCATATCTGAGGCAGAGCTTAAGGGGGCTTTTCGTGGCGTTGAGAATGTTCCTTGCGACTTCAGGCATGCAGCAGGGTGTTTTAGATGGCCATTGTGAGATGGATGGAATAAGACTGGAGACAAGATGAATGCTGGGATCCTGCAATGCTCTTGCATGAGTGGCTGGTGGCTCACCTGCAAGAACTCATTATGTCTGAAAAAGAAATCAGGAATTTGTTTTGATTAGATAATACCTGTAATCCGAGGCCTATTCAGGATCCTGATCTTAGTACTGTGGTTTAAAACCAACCCAGCAAAGGGAAAAGTGCATGAGACTCTTACTCCCAGTTTAGAGCAAGAACAAAGATTGAAGTAGAGCTGTGGCTCAAGAGCTAGAGTGCTACCTTGAGCAAAGAAAAGCTAAGAAAAAGCTCCAGGTCTTGAGTTCAAGGCCAGGAATGAAAGAAGGAAGGTAAAAAAAGGGAAGTATGTGAGGAAGGGAAATATATAAATGAAAGAGAGAAGGAACTAGAAATTTAAAACTAGAGAATATTTAAAAGCCATCAGTCCTTCTAAGAAAAGTGTTGGAGTATGGGTTCTATATGTGGTGAACTGGAAGCCCAGCAGTGACTTGTTAACCAAAGAGTCACCATGATGAGCAAAGGATAGAAATCTGCATGAGCCTCTTAGCGGATGGAGTCACAGAAGAGAACCTCAGCTCCCATCCCATAGTTAGAAGTATATAGAGATGGGGAAGTTGGCATCACCTTGATGTCATTGTGTCCATGGAGACTGGAAGCCATGGCTCTGTGAAAGCACAATGTTCTGGTTACTGAGCTGAGAGGCTGAGGAGAGCCAAGTCCTGGCCATGAAGAAATCAGGGTGGCAGCATAGCAACTCTGCTGCAGTGTGTGCCTGCTTGGCTGTTCTTATTCTGTGGTGGATCAGGCCGGAGCGGGTGATAGTAACTGTTTTGTGGTCACAAGCCCTTCACCAAGAGCTTCCTCTGGGATCCTCATAAGCTACAGGGTGGCTGGTGGTGGGATGTGTGTGGGGTGGAAGTGACAGAGGGATGGACGCATGGCATGGTGGGTGAAGAGATGAGAGGAATGATGAGAGCCCAGTTCATTGGTTTCCAAGGTTAATGGGTGGGAGGTAGAGAGGCATGATGGAGGAAAGATGGAGGCAGGGGAAGGTGGTGACAGAGTGAGGCCATCTGTAGTGCCAGCCTGGCCATCATCTGAAGCACATAGGCAGCTTCCTGATCCCTCACTTTGTCCTGCTCCTTGTGGAGGGAATGTCACGTGTACCCAGAGCTAGGGGTGGGGCAATGTTAGTAGCACCTGGAGAACCATTGGCCTCTACCTGGGTGAGGGGTGGTTCTGGCTCCCATGCTGGGTGGCCTGATAGCTATGGAACAGATCTCTCCTTAGCTACCACAGTCAGTGGCTGCTCTCCATCTAGGGTTAGGGCACCTGCTCAGCCATCAGGACACCCCATGCCAGGACAGAGGCCTACAATTCAGATGGCAGCACAGGGGTGAAGATGATCTCACCGTAGCCCTAGTTACATGGCTGTCCCTGCATGCAGGTCAGGATGAGCTGTGGGAAGATGTTCTCTGTGATTTTCCACAGCCTACCCCGGCCTCTTCTTGTGTCTGATTAGACCCAGAGAGTACCAGGTTCCCTCTCATAGTCCTGGTTCTTTTTCCTTAAACTCATGAAGCTTGAACTCAGGTCCTGGGTACTGTCCCTGAGCTCTTTTGCTCAAGGTTGATGCTCTACCATTTGAACTATAGTGCCATTTCCAGCTTTTCCTTTTCATGTGGATCTCTGATATCTCCAGTGCTGTGCCTGCAGGGAGGCACTCACCCCACAGACAGAGCCACCTCTGCCGTGACTGTGACTGCCCACAACCCTCACACCCACACCTTGCACACCCCTCGACTCCAGGTTTAGCTCCTCTTGGACTGGGTGTCCAGCCTACCCCTTCCTACACTCACAAAGGGTCTACAATTGTCTTCCCAGGGTCCTTTCTTCTGCAAGCCAGAGTACAGACTGTGCACATCCTGATGATCACAGAGCTCAAAGCCAAAGGCTGAGATGCAGAAGGGGGTGCCCCGGAAGCTGCACAGGGCCCATGGATCATCCTGTGCATCGCCCAGCCTGTGACTTCCCCCACCCCGTTGGCAGGGAAGCTACATGCCCATAACCTGATCCTTGGTCCCCTCCAATTCCATTCTCCCTTGGATTTTGCAGACTGTCTACCATCAGGATCTAAAATTCTATTCATCACTTTATGTCCTTATCACTGATTTGCTACTTTGGCAGGCTCTCCCCGTGCCTGGAGAGTGGGCATGTCATGTACTCTCTGTGGAGAAGTTGCCCCAGGAGAAGAAATATGCACTTCATGTGAGTGTTGGACAGGGCACGAGGGCTCCCTAGGATCAGAAGCCACAGGAGTGGTGCAGGTGGGGGAATGCTAGGGGCCCCAGGGGACAGTGGGAGTTAGGGCACAGTTGGTTCCTTCTGCAGGGTTGACACCGCTTCACAAACCCAACAGAATGAGGTTCACATTACAGATGTCAGAGACAGTGCAGATTGCCAATGGGCGCAGGGGTCACTGTCACCCCCAGATGCTGGCTGCATGCTGGGATGCACGCAGAGATGGTTTCAAGATCAGATAATGAGGATGTTGCAGGGTGTAACCATTCTTTTCAGATGGCTCTCTACCTCTCTTGAGCTTCATCTCTATCTTTGGCTTTTTCTTGGCAGTTAACTGGAAATGAGAGTTTCATGGACTTTCCTTTCTGGACTGGCTTCAAACAGAAGCTATGCACAGTTTTCAAACCATACCCTACTGAAGAAGGAAGCTTGATCTGGTGCTTAACTGGGTTGCACTTTGGCTCCGTTTGCTATGCCTCACGGGAGGGGGCTCATCATTTGTAGACTAAGATCTCATGACCTTCAAAGCCAAATGCTACCTGAAAGTTCAGGGTCCCAGCCTATGTTTTGGGCCTGGGTGAATACATTCTCTGTTATGCTGGGTCATCAACCCATGTTTTAAGCTGGAAGTAGGCAGTGCCACATTTGATAAGAACATCTGCCAGAGATTGTCACCTCATGAAAGCAGATTGTAAATTTGTATTCCATTTCCTGTGGTGGAGAAATCCCCTCCCAGTTAGACAGGCTCACATCCCCCTGCAGGTCACACTTCTAATGCACCCTTGAGTGTCCTCATGGTATTGGGATCTAAGTTTGTAGTCCATGAATTAGCTGGACAAGTGATGACAAACGTGTTGTGGATTAATATGAGAACAATTTAAGAAGCCCTGGAGGAGCATCAACCTGACCCTCTGTGGTGCTATAAATCTGAAAGGATGTTCCAGACTGAGAAACAATCACATGGCTTTGTGTTTGGCATCCAGACAAGTGAGTGCATGTCTTAGCTGTCAGCCAATACAGAGGAGGACATGAATAAGTGGGTGGAAAGCATCTGTCAGACCCCTGTCTGGGGGCAGGTGGAGAGAACATAGGAAGGTAGATACCATGGCTGTGGTGGGGCCAAAAAAAAGGGTAAAAGGGGCAAAGGAACCAGGTACTGGTAGCTCAAGACTGTCATCCTAGCTACTCAGGAGTTTGAGATCTGAGGATCACAATTCAAAGCCATCCCAGGACAGAAACTCCATGAGACTCTTATCTGCAATAAACTACTGAATGCAAGAAGCTCAAGCTCAGTGACAGCATCCAGGCCTAGCGTTCAAAACCCAGGACCGGAAGAAAAAAGTATCAAAGGACAAGAAGCTGGCCAAAAGTTAGAGGGACTCTATCTTGACAAACAATACAATGTTAAGTTGCACTCAGAAGACTTGCACAAAATCTGGAAATGCCTGAGACCTATCTATGTATGTTTCCTGTTTGTCTAAATACATATGTTTATGCATGTATATATTAGTATAGAGAGACAGATCAATACATATGACTATACATATATACATAGCCAGACACTTATGGGTGGGTAGTATACTGTGTGAGAGTTTGTGTTTGTGTTTTGTGGATGGATATCTCTGTTTAAGAAAGATAGAAAATATATAAATATCTTTAAAAACACTTGATAAAATATAGAGAGACATAAGCTCTTGAGGGAATCTGAAATGACAAGATTATTCACAGGCACGTTTATCCTTATGGATTCCTCAGCAAGTTTTAATTTTTTTCATTATTTTCTTTCTTTTTTTAACCAGTGCTAAGGATTTCTCTCAGGGACCAGGTGCTGCCAATTACTAATTTTCTCATGCCTGGTACAAGAGGAACTGAGCCACAGTTCCACTTTTGCCTTATTTATTCGTGCTTAACTGAAGATAAAGATTTCTATCAGTGACTTTCTCTCAGGGGCTGGATTCTAACGAGGATCCCCAGACCTCAGCCTTCTCTATAGCTACAATTAACAATATGAGAACCCAGCACAGGGTTCCAATGCACAGGGCAAGAAATTGAGTGTATCTCTCAACTCCAATTAGCTATAATAAGCTAGAAGTGAAAGACCAATACCTTTGAGGAAAAGATGCTAAGGGTAATCACACAGGCCCTGTGAGTAAGCCCTAAACCCTGTACACATGTGTGCATGCACACATTGGCAGATACACACACAAATGCACACACACATTATCTCAGGCAATATTGTATTTTGATTTAATATCCAAAGATTGGACAACAGGATAGCAAGTAATAAAATCTGTTTTTCTTGTCTACATTGAGGGAAAGGGATAAATCACAAGATGCAGAAGCGAAGAATTCAGAGGCAAATGCTTTGAGTGAATAACTTGTAAAAAGCACATTTCTTTTCTTTTGTTTTTTCTGCCATTCCTGGGGCTTGAACTCAGGACCTGAGCATTGCTCTTGGCTTTTCCCAAGTCTAGCCCTCTGCCACTTGAGCCACATTTCCATATGGATTTTTATATCTGTGTGATATTAAGGACTCAAACCTAGATCTTCATGGATGCTAGGCAAGCACTCTACCACTGGGCCAAACTCTAAACCCTGATAAAGTATTTATCAATAGTCATCATCATCATATCCAAATATCCTTTCTCCTACAAAGAATGAACACTTATCTATGTCTGAAAGCCTTTTTTTATGTCACCAATGCTTCTGTGATTTTCCCACTTGCATTTTTACAGATGACAGCACAGATATTCATCAGGAAGAAAAATAGATTAGGATACAGAAACCTAACAACGTCCTAGGAGATTGTAGTGAAAAACATGTGCAAGATGGCCTGGGTGTTTTATCTATTTGTACAGTGCTTGGCTACCACACAAAAAGACTCCGGTTTGATTCTGCAGTACCATATACATAGAAAACTCTGGAAGTGGTGCTGTGGCTTGGTGGGACAGCTATAGCCTAAAGAAAGCCTAAGAACAATGGTCAGGTTCTGAGGTCAAGTCCCAGGACTAGCAAAAAAATGTGCAAGAGGCAAAATGCAAGCTGAGAAGGCACTGTGAAGCAAAATGTCTTGTGAAGGGTAAGGGGAATAGTGACAGTTAAGTTTGGATCTTACCTAAGAAAGGCTCCTTGAGCCTGAGACCAGGCTAGCACTTACGCCTAGTTAATGACTTGGGATTTGAACAAAAAGGTGTGCTGTTTACTACATCCATATGTGAGGTGGGAAGGGAGATTCAGCCTCCAGTATGGAACCCTGGTAACCAAGCCACTGTATGTGACAACCAGCTCAAGCCAGCTCCCTTGGCCTGTGGCTCAGGAACCAGAAAGATGTTGCTGTGCTGTTGCCAAAGGTCAGGAGGCTGGCATCTCAGGCATGAGAGATATGGATGTCTCACTTGAAGAAGTAGATGTTGGATCAGTGCAAAGCCAAAATTCCAGTATATCAGGCATTTCTCTAGGAAGAAAGCCAGGAAACTCCAGGGCAACTCAGATGAGGTATATTGAGAGGAAACCTATTTGAACCCATCATCCTTCCCACACACTACAACCTTCTTGTGTGCTTTCAAGTGACTATACTGAGATTAGAGCATTCACTTATTGATTTATTTAGAGCATTTACTTAGTTAATTTAAGGTGCGTTTACTTTGGACAGATGCATAGAGGTCTCTCTCCGAAGCTTCTGGAAGTGGGGTGTAAAAGGCATCCTGTTCTCGATTGTCTCTTACCCCCCCTCCCAGGACATAAGTGCACATCTCTGCAGGACAGCCACAGCATTAGAGTCCTGCAAGAAATGGGCTTTGGTAGAAGGCTCAGGATGGAGAGAGAAGGCTCTCACTTTCCTTGTACCTAATGTGCCCACAGCATCATGTGTTCCATTTATACGATGTGACAGTTCAAGAACTGTCACACCATGACACAACTCAAGCTCTATATGAGGCTCCACATGCCGGCTTTGGACCTGCTCTTCTAGACACATACTTTTTGACCAGCCGGAGGAATGTGCGACTAGTAAGACCAAGAAAAAGTAGAAGTCCTGGTGTGGGTGCCTCAGAGCCTGTGAGTAGGAAGCCCATGTGGTCTAGATATTGGTTGGCCCTTACTTCTACAGAGCTTGGCAAAATGCCCTTTATGGGTGGTGTCAGCCAGGTAATGTCTGTCCTCTGAAAGGACTCGGGAATAAGCACTCATTAGAAAGACCCTACACCTCCTCAGTGTTCAGTCCAAACTTCAGTTCTACAGGTTCCTCCATTAGATCCTCATGGAAGTTGAGTGACACTTCAACTTGCAGAGTCCACTCTGTTCACTCTGTACCTATTTCCATTCTTAG
Source organism: Megascapheus bottae (assembly GCF_031878675.1). Lineage (NCBI taxonomy): Eukaryota > Metazoa > Chordata > Mammalia > Rodentia > Geomyidae > Megascapheus > Megascapheus bottae. The sequence continues at coordinate 428,094 of NW_028327531.1, read as the reverse complement.
GTTTGGGTCATCGTGGAAGAGCTTATCCTGAACTCTGGATGAAAAACCCACCAATGGAGCTGGTGACTGATGGAGAATGAGAATCATCACTGCACTCCAGAAAGCATGGGCCTTCTGTAGAAATTACCAAACAGGTTTAGAGTCCTGTGGATATAGCTTTTGCTCTGAACCCCATGTGTGACACAGTTGAACCTGCAGATACTATGGAGGAAGAAAAAGAGCAGCCAGATTTCCTTCCGTTTCCTTTCACACTCCACCCAGAGTCAGTTCATGTGAGTCAGAGTAACACTCCACTTATTGTGCAAGCTGAAGGGGCACACGCTGGGCTCATGGAAAATGTCCCCATGGGAAGCAGCAAGTGTACTCTCAATGCTGGATTCATTGAAGGAAAATGAATCCATCCTCACAAAATATCCAGACCCATCCATCTCACTAAAAGAGACTCAATCTCCATTCGACAAACCAGAATCCATCCCCCTCTTAACTCAGGAAGGACATTCTGTTTCTCATGAGGAAGGAGACCCTTGTGAGGACTCTGAAGTAGAATTACTGTCTGAAGGCAACTTGGAGGCCAGTCTGGATTTTGAGCTTCCCTGTCCCCTTCCTAAAAAGACATCTCTTTCTCTTGCTGTCATGATTCTTGTCAAGTATTCATTGTATTTACTTTGCCAACTATTAAACTCTCATTGTTAATATTATGGTGTGCAGTTCTTCAGTCCTTATTATACTGTGTTTTATTTTCCACTTATAATGTGAGACCTCAGACACCTAGGTCCTGCGTGGGCCAAAAACTAGACAGGTCTGGTCCCATAGAAGACAACCTTACTGGATATACAGGGAACTATGAAATGCATGGAATCACCAGGAATCCAGGCCAGGCCTCCATGGACAGACAAGTCAGCTACCAAAGCTTAAGGACCGAGCAGATGCCTGGAAATGTGTTTTGTCAATCGGGAAAAGTGCCAGAGTAACTGTAATATTATGTGGGACTCTGTTCTGTGAGTTCAAGTCTGTTTATATATCCATTGTGCTTTGTACAAATATTTAAGAAAATTAAAACTCCACAATAGCATCAAAAATCTACTTTGGCTTTGAATGTGGCCTAGTTGTAGAGAGCTCGCCTAGTATACAAGAAGACCTTGATTCAATTCCTCGGCACTGCATACACAGAAAAAGCAGAAGGGGCACTGTGGCTCAGGTGTCAGAGTGCCACCCTTGAACAAATGTGGCCAAGGACAGTTCCTGGTCCCTCAGTTCAAGCCCCAGGCCTAGCCAAACAGGAAATCATACCATTTTCCACACATTTGGAAATAAATCTGTTTTATCTAACCCTACTTCTTTTTTGCCAGTCCAGGGTGTGTGCCACCAAGCCAAACTACTGGCCCCCAACCTTACTATTTTGAATCATTTAATTTTTTTACATAATCATATTCCATGCTGTCTGTATTAATACCATAAACAGTATGCTTAGTGTAATAATGTTAAAGGTAAAACATAAGAAATTAATAACTAAAATTCCTTTTTTATTAGTTTTATAGCATTACTACAATTTTATGAGAAAAATTACCTAGAATGTTTATTTTAGAGTTCAAGTAATCCATTTTGATAAATATATCAACCTACATCATTTATTTGAACACATTTTAAACTATTTTTTTCAGGAATGAACATACATATATATTAGTTGTAAATGAAATTTTTGACTTGGGGGGAAGGGAAAGAGAAAAGGGGGGAGGAGGTAACAGTGTTTACAAGAAATGTACTCATTACATATGTAACAGCAATCTCTTCGTATATCACCTTGACAACAAATTTTTTGAAAAGTACAATAAGTTTAAATGTCTACTTTGGCCAGAATTTTTTTTTTGCCAGTACTGGGCTTAGACTCAGGACCTGAGCACGATCCTTGTTTTTGTTTTTGTTTATTCTTAAGGCGCAAGTTCTATCACATGTGCCACAGCACCACTTTTATCTTTTTTTATCTATGTTGTGCTGAGGAATTGAACTTGGGTCTTCATTCATGCTCGGCAAGAACTCTTCCACTAAGCTTAACTTATGGCCCCAGTGGGAAGGAAGTTTTCCATAAAATATGTAGGAAATATGTCCACTAAGGAAAAGCCATCAAAAATAGAAGAAAAATTATATACTTAGATAACGACATGCCAGTGTTATGGCAGATCTCTGTAATTCTAGCTTCAAGAGTGTTCTATTTGGACCGGGAGTTGGCTGGCTGAAGTAAAGTGCTATCCTTGAGCAAGCCCTAGGACAGTGCTCTGGCCATGAGTTGAAGCCACAGGACATGCAAAAAATAATAATTTAATGCCCGTGACTGTTGGCTCACCCTGGTAATCCTAGCTACCCTGGAGGATCGAGGTTCAAAGACGGCCCAGGCATAAAAATCTGTGAGAATCTTATTTCCAAATAATCCAGAAAATTCAAAATGACAATGTGCCTCAAGTGTTAGAGCTCTTGCCTTGAGCTGAAGAGCTTAAGGTAAACATGCAGGCCCAGAGTTCAAGCCCCATGAGTGAAAAAATGAAAAAGAAAAAGAAAGCCCTTATCTAAGGCTGGAGTGCACAATAGTGGTAGTTTGCTTGCCTAGTATGCACAAAGCCCTGTGTTCAATTACTCTGTACCACTTACACCAAAAAGAAAAGCTGGAAATGATCTCAGAAGGTTGGATTCTGAGGATCACAGTTCAAAGCCAGGCCAGACACTAAAGTCCATGAAACTGTTACTTGCACTTAAGCACCAGAAAACCAGAAGTGACACTGTGGCTCAAGGTGTTTAAGGTTGTACCCTTGAGCTGAAGAGCCCAGGGACACTGCCCAGGTGCACAATTAAAGTCTTACAACCAAAAGAGAGAGAGAGAGAGAGAGAAAGAGAGAGAGAGAGAGAGAGAGACAGAGACAGAGACAGAGACAGAGACAGAGACAGAGAGACAGGCAGACAGACAGAGACAGAGAGACAGAGACAGAGACATCAAACAGTCAGGCACTGCTGGCTGAAGCGTGTAATTCTAGCTACTGTGGAGGCTGAGATTGGAGGATCTTGGTTCAAAGCCCAAAGCCAGCCTGGACACATATATTTGTGAGACTTTCATCACCAATTAACTACCAGAAACCAAAAATGGAGCTGTAGAGGAAGAGCACTAGCCTTGAGCTGAAGAGCTCAGGGACAGTGTCCAGGCCCAAAGTCCAAGCACCATGATGAATCAATAATAAAAAAAGAAGATAGCTAATAGTAATGATGAATAATTTTGTGCTGGGAGTTTGGCCTAGTGGTAGAGTGCTTGCCTAGCATGCACGAAGTCCTGGGTTCAATTCCTCAATACCACATACATAGAAAAATGCTGGAAGTGGTGCTGAGGCTGAAGTGGTAGAGCCCTAGCCTTGAGAAAATATAAGGACAATGCTCACTCCCTGAGTTCAAGCCCAGGACTGGCCAAATCAATAGCAGCAGAGCACTGGCATTGAACTGAAGATCTGAGGAACAGCCCAGGCACAGAGTTCAAGCACCGCAAACAACAACAACAAAATCTATGAAATGGCAGTGGTGGTTTTAAGCTAAGCAAAAATAGAGTAGAAACTGGTAAAATACATATTTGTGTGTATGCAAAATAGCCAGACTTATGCATTAGAACAGGATAGCAACTTGAAAAAAAATTTTGTTTTCCATTTCACTAGGTCCTGTCTCTTAATTTATTCAAGTAAGTAAAATGCTGGGTTTTAAAAACATTGCTCTGAATATTAGAAAATCATAATATCTCTCATTAACCAACAAAGACCAGGAACTGGGGCTTCGTTCAAATGGCAGAGTATCAGGCAAGAGAAGAAAAAATTGAAGTAAGAACTTGAAGTTCTTGATCCAGAACCTGCATAGTAACACAGCAGCAGCCTGGTGATGGTACCTCACACCTATAATCTTAGCTACTCAGGAGGCTAAGATCTGAGAATCAAAGTTTAATGCCAGCCATAGTACCCAGTTAACTGCCAGAAAAACAAGAAGTGGCACTGTGGCTCACAGATTAAAGTACTAGCCTTGAGCTGAAGAGCTCAGGGACAGTGCCCAGGCCCAGAGTTCAAGCCCCACAATTGACAAAATCAAACAAGCAAACAAAACTCACAAAGAAGCCTGCAGACCACAGTGGTTCTGCTGACTCTCTTCTCTATGGGGATCTGGAAACATTTCACTTTTTCTGTCTCTTCCCATCTCAACATTCATACTAAAATAAGACTGTGTTGAAAGTTTCAATTTATAAAAATGTTTTTCATGAAGCACCCTGAAATATTCATCGCTTATATCTCAATTGAAGATAGTTGATTTGGGGCTGCATTGGTAGAGTGCTAGCCTTGAGCAGAAAAGGTCAGGGATAGAGCTGAAGCACTCAGTTGAAAACCCAGTGCCAACACACAAAAGAAAATATGCACTTTATACATATTTTCTAATTTCTTAATGAATTTTTCAGTCTGTATAAATATAGGGTACATTCCTTGTTACTTAAGTAATATTGCTCTTTTTTTTCTTTTTGCCAGTCCTAGGGCTTGGACTCAGGGCCTAGACATTTTCATTGGACTCGCTTGCCCAAGGTGAGTGCTCTGCCTCTTGAGACACAGCGCCACTTCTAGCTTTTTTTCTGAGTATGCGGTACCGGTGAATAGAACCTAGGTCTTCATGCATTCTAGGTGAGCACTCTACCATTAGGCTACATTCCCAGGCAGTGAGATTCCTCTTACAGTCATTGTATGTTCACAGAGTTTGATCTCACACACTGTAGGGCCCTGGTTGGCTTTGACCTGTGATCCTAAGCCCTGAGCCTCCTAAGTAGCTGAAATTAAGTTGTGAGCCAGCATGATGGCTTCCATTCTTTTTTCTACAAAAATATATGTAGTTATCTAAAATATATCTATAGCTGAAAAAAATGAATCTCTCCCAAACAAATCTTCAAAGAAACAACCATCCTATTAAAAGGTGGGCTAAAGACTTAAAAGAGTATTCTCTGAAGAAAAAATTAAAATGGGCTTTAGACATATGAAGAAATGCTCCATATCTCTAGCAATAAGGGAAATGAAAATCAAAACAACTTTGAGATTCCACCTGCCTCCAGTCAGAATGGCCATTATCAAAAAATCTAATAAGAGATACTGGTGGGGAAGTGACCAGGGGGGATCACACCTACACTGTTGGTGTGAGTGTAAACTCGTTCAACCACTAGGGAAAGCAGTGTGGTGGTTCCTCAAAAGACTGAACATAGAGCTCCCCTATGATCCAGAAAATCCACTACTTGGCACCTACCCAATTGTCCAGAAAAAAGGACATACTAAAGCCACTAGCACAATGATGCTCATTGCAGCAATATTTACCATAGCAAAGATATGAAACCAACCCAGATGCCACTCAGTAGATGACTGAATCAAGAAGATGTGGTACTTATACACAATGGAATGCTATGCTGCCATCAGAAGTAATGACATCGCCCATTTGCAAGGAAATGGAAAGACTTGAAAAAATTCATATTAAGTGAAGCAAGCCAGACCCAAAGAAACATAAGCTCAATGGTTTCCCTCATTTGTAATAATTAGTTCACATCTAGGACTCTCATAGCAGAGGATTACAATAACTCAAAAACCTAGGTATATAAGGTCATATAGGATGAGACTAAATGTAAGGATCTCTAGGATATAGGAACAAGAGCTATATCTTGTGTCATCGTTGCTCTTAATCTTGTGTGACTTTTGTCCTTAATCTACTATGTTATTTCTCATCTCTTATTTTGCCCTTTGGTTAATGTCAGATTGTTACTGTATCTGATTTTTTCCCTGGCATATTGTATATATGTTTATTTGTTTATGTCAAATAGGAAAGGGAAGGGGGGAAACAAGATGATTGGGAAGGGGAGGGGAGAGGGATCTGGGGACAAAAACATGTGGAGTGGAATAAATGTTTGAGAAGTAATGCAGTCCACTACCTGTAAATGTAATCGTAACCCCTCTATACATTACCCTGAAAATAAAAAAGAGACTATAAAAATATCTGTAGAAAATGAGGCTGGATGATGGAAACAACCAGATGCCCTACTACAAAAAATGTGATACACACACACACACACACACACACACACACAATGGAATGATACATAGCTCACCGACAAGATAAAATAATGGCATTCTCGGGGAAGTGGATGAAAAGGAAAAAAATCATATTAAGTGAAGTAAGCCAAACTCAAAGGAACAAAGGCTCAAGCGTCTCCCTCATTTGTCAAATTCAGTAGAAACCTTGGGCTCTGCTACCAGAGATTTACAATAGAACAAAATCTAGAGACATCGTGACAAATAGTATGACACTAAATGTAAGGACCTCCAAGATGAAGAAACAAAACTCATATAATGAGTGATTGTTGCTCTTAATGAACTATGTGATCTCTTATCTCTTTTGCTATCCCTTGGTTATATCATATTGTTACAATATTTCACCTTGTTTTCTGATATATTTCATATGTGCCTAATTGGTTATTTGAAATTGGATAGGGAAGGGGGGAAATGAACATGAGTGGGGGCAGGGGAAGGGAAATGGGGACCATATCATTACATGGGGTATCAAAGTTTGAGAAGTAATGCACCTTCTATCTGGTGAATATAATGTAACCCTTCTATAAATTACAATAAAAATAAATACATAAAAAGAAGATCTGCACAGAAAAAAATAATAATGGCATTTTTGCGATAGTGGATGAAATTAGAGTGAATCCTGTTGAGTGAGATAAGTCAAGACCAAGGAACAAAAGGTACATGGTATCCTTAATATATGGATATTAGTTTCAAACAGTAGTAGAGCGATGATTGAATAGTTGATACCCAAAGTTCTGGACATAATTTTGTAGATATAAACATAACTACATAGACATAAAAATCTAGGATGGACTATACACTCTATAGACATGTGTTTTATTATAGATTAATCTGTATCTATGACATACAAAGACTCAGCTTAATTTTTACTATATTCTAAAATTTATGTGCCAGTGATTGTATAGTGATGCCCTTCTTGAATACTTGTTGGTTAAACATGATATAGGTATCTGGACTCCTTTTTTTTCTTTCTTTGTGGGGAGCTGGAACTTTGGACCTGGGCAAGATCTCTTAGTTCTTTTTCCTCAAGGCTAATGCTGTACCAGTTTTAGCCACCACTCCACTTAGTTTTGGGGTGGATAAATGGAGTGAAGAATCTTACAGTTTTTTTGTTTTGGTTTTTTTGCTTGCAAAGGCATTGAATCACCTTCTCCCTGGCTAGTAGAATGACAATTATGACCCTCCAGCGCCTGGCTAGTGATTTTTTGAAAATTGGACTTTCTTCCAAATCACGTAACTGGTTCCTAGCAAAGTTTTGAAGCCTGACTTAAATGTGACAGATTTTTGTCACTTGGAGACACTCTGGGCTGAACTTTAGATATCTACCAGCTGAGTCACAGTGGCACTTCCAGTTTTTGTTTATGTGGTGCTGAGGAATGGAATCCAGGGTTTCTTACATGCTAGGCAAGCTAAATTTTCAGCCCAAGGTTTTATGTTTTGTTTTTTCAGTGTTGTTGCTTCTAAGGTACTGTATGATGTTCTTGCATTTTCTTTGCTTTTCACCTCTTTTCTTCCTTTTCCCTTTAGGTTTATTCTCTGTAGTCACTGTGTTGAATTCGGGTACCCTGTGTCTTGTACATAGGTTTATGTGATTTGGGGACTGGAGAGGGTATAATAAAATGGTAAAAAAAAAACAAAGAAAAAGGGTGAACCCATTGAACAGTGATACTTGGAAGACACTAAACGGAAATGAACTGAACAATCTGGGTGGAAAGGGGGCTGAGGTTAGGAAAACAGAGAAAAATGAGGCAGGGGATAAAAATTTTCGTAAGAAATGTGTTCATTACTTATGTAACCGTATGCCAACTATATATTGACTTAACAAAAAAATTAACTTAAAAAATAATTTAGCCTGGTATGGTGGCTCACACTTGTAAATGTAGCTACTCAAGAGGCTGGGATCCAAGGATAGCAGTTCAAAGTCAGCCTGGGCACTGAAGTCCATGTGACTCTTATCTCCAATTAACCACCAGAAACCCAGAAGTGGCCCTATGGCTCAAGGGATAGGGCAGTAGTCTTGAGCTGAAAAGCTCAGTGACAAGACCCAGGTGCAGAATTACAGTCCCATGACTTGAATGGTGAATGATACTAGCCAGGCTCTGTGCGCTCACACTTGGAATCCTATCTACACAGAATCAGGTTTGAATCCAGCCCAAACAAATTGCATGATATTCTGATTTACAGTTCATTACCAAAAATCTGGAAGTGGAGCTGTGGATCAAGTGGTAGAACACTAGCCTGAAGTAAAAAAAAACATTTAAGGACAGTTCCCAGGCCCTGGGTTCAAGTACCAGGACTTGCATAAAACAAACAAAATGTGACGCTGAGTCCTCCATCATTTGCTGTTATAGTTCAATATTCTTGATATGCGTCTTAGAAATTAAGTCCCTAGCAAATACTCTCCCCTGAAATTCTGCTTCATAGCTGATTCATAGAATTTCAGCATCATTACTATCACCTTCCAGTTAGCATAGCAATATACTACTGAAAATTTGAAGAAAACTTTTGAGTAATCCTAATAAATCTGTGTATCATCTGCACACACATCAAATCAGCAGCAGCTATGTTCTACTATTATCTAAATGTATTTAATCCCTTCTTGAGTAAATGAGCCTTAAAGAGTAAAACATATGAAATAGTTATGAAACTAACAGTCACCATTCTTCTACCTAATATTGTCATATAAGTTTATAAATGCAAGGACTATTCTGAAGTGTGCAGAATATAGGTTCTAATTATAATATTCTCATGAAGTATTGTTTTTAGGAATCATGTTGCTTGCTTTGGGAAAGCAAAGGCAAGGAAAAATGATATAGGTAAGTTCCCTATTTATCAGAAGTAAAATACTATTGGGTTTAGATGAACTTCATTCATTCCGTGCTGATGAGACAAATATTTGCAATTCCTGAGGCCAATCACTTCATTGTGATGCACAATCAGCCAGCTTAAATCAATCTTCCAAAAAAGGAAAGGAACAAATGAGAAGCAATTAAGGTTTCCAAAATGAACCAGGTGGTGGTGGCAGCTCACACTTGTAATTCTATCTACTCAAGGCCTGAAATCCAAGGATCTGGACTAAGTTTGTCTGGGATGAAAATATTCCTATCTTAAACATCATCTCTGTTATCACAGCCCAGCTGATACACTCTGCCCAACAGGTTCCAAACACTAAAGTCCATCTCCTATCTGAAATACTAGCAAACGTACTCACACATAATTTCCTCTTTGGGAGATAGCTGAAACATGTACCAGAAACATTTCCCTGGCTTCAGAGTGGGAGTGGAAATATATACTCACTAGAAGAGCATCTAGTAAATTACAGTCAATCATCTTTCCTCACATCTTGTTAGTTAAATTGAACAATGAGTGTTTGGATTAGAAGCGATGTGTATGAGCATACAGGTTGTAAAAGTACTGTAATCCTAGCTACTCAAGATAAGCTGAGACCTGAGGATTCCAGTTCAAAATCAGCCATGTAATAAATTCCATAAGATTTTTACCTCTAATTAACCAGCAAAAAACAGTGCGATGAATTGTGCTTAAAATGCCACAGGCCTAAGATTTGCATAAAAGTGCTAAGGGGTAGCATTCAGGATGCCGACTCTCTCCACTCCTTTTTAACATAGTACTAGAATTCCTAGGCAGTGCAATAAGGCAAGAAGCAAGCATAAAGGGGATCCAAGTAGGGAAAGAGGAAATAAAACTATCCCTCTTTGCAGATGACATGATTCTGTATTTAAAGAATCCTATAGACTCTACTCCCAAGCTCCTTGAGCTGATTCAAAGCTTTGGAAGGGCAGCAGGCCATAAAATCAACCCTCACAAATCAACTGCCTTCCTTTACGCCAACAGTGAGAGAAACGAGGCAATAATCAGGAAAGAAACTCCTTTCACAATAGCCTCAAAGAAAATAAAGTACCTAGGAATTAGCTTAACTAAGAATGTAAAGGACCATTTAGATGAAAACTTTAAAACCCTAAAAAAGGAAATTAAAACAAAACTAATGAAATGGAAAAACCTCCCATGCTCCTGGATTGGAAGAATCAACATTGTGAAAATGACAATCTTCCCAAGGGCTATCTACAAATTCAATGCAATACCCATCAACTTCCAATGTCATTCTTTAAAGAAATAGAAGAGGCAATTCAAAATTTCATATGGAATAATAAAAGACCCTGTATAACAAAAACACTTCTTAGCAGAAAGAACAGCTCTGGAGGAATTTCAATTCCAAACTTTAGACTCTATTATAGAGCTATAATTCTCAAAACACCTTTGTACTGGCACAAGAACAGGCCTGAAGTCCAATGGAATAGAACTGCGGACCCAGATATTAAACCACAGACATATGGCCACATAATCATTGACAGGGGAGCCAAAAAAAAAGAATGGAAGAAAGATAGCCTCTTCAACAAATTGTGCTGGCAGAACTGGTTAAGCACCTGCAGGAAACTAAAGTTGGATCCTTCTTTGTCACCTTGCACTAGAATTAATTCCAAATGGATCAAAGACCTAGAGGTAAAAGCTGACACACTGAAACGTTTACAGAAAGGAATAGGAGATAAACTAGGCCTCCTTGGCACAGGTCGAAACTTTCTTAATAAGGACCAAGAATCACAACAAATCAGAGAAAGGCTGGATAAGTGGGACTGCATTAAAATGCAGAGCTTTTGTATGGCAACGGATATAGCTAGTAAACTAATCAGGAAGCCTACAGAGTGGGAGAAGATCCTCACCAACCAAACAACAGACAAAGGCCTCATATCTAAAATATATCAACAACTCAAAAAATAGAATCACTCCAAAACTAACCTCCAAAGTAACACCCATCCCATTAAAAAATGGGCCAAAGACTTAAAGAGAGTCTTCTCTGAAGAAGAAACAACAATGGCCTATAGACATATGAAGAAATGCTCCACATCTCTGGTCATAAAAGAAATGCAAATCCAAACAACTCTAAGATTCCACCTCACTCCAGTTAGAATGGCCAGGATCAGGAAAACGAATGACAACAGATGCTGGAGGGGATGTGGCCAGGAGGGATTACTACTACACTGTTGGTGGGAGTGCAAACTCGTTCAACCACTATGGAAAGCAGTGTGGCAGTGCCTCAACAGGCTAAACATAGAACTCCCCTTTGACCCAGCAATTCCACTACTTGGCATTTACCCAACAATCCAGAAACAAGGGCATACTAAACCCACTAGCACAACAATGTTCATTGCAGCGCTATTCACCATAGCAAAAATATGGAACCAACCCAGATGTCCCTCAGTTGATGAGTGGATCAACAAGTTGTGGTATTTGTACACAATGGAATTCTATGCTGCTGTCAGAAAAAATGACATCACCCCATTTGTTAGGATATGGAAAGACTTAGAACAAATCATATTAAGTGAAGTAAGCCAGACTCAAAGGAACTTAGGCTCAGTGGTTTCCCTCATTCGTCATAATCAGTAGAAACCTTGGGCTCTACTAGCAGAGATTTGCAATAGAGCAAAAGGCCATATATAAGGCCATATAATGTGAAGCTTATTGAAAGGACCTCCAGGATATTGAAACAAAAGCCATATAATGAATGATTGTTGTCCTTAATGTACTATGTTGTCTCTCATCTCCTTTGCTGTACCTTGGTTATCCCATATTGGTATAGTATCTTACTTTGTTATCTGATATATTGAATTTATTTGTATTTGGATATTTGAAATTTGATAGGGAAGGGGGGAAAACCAAGAAGGGTGGGGGGTGTGGGGTTGGAGGGAAATGGGTACCAAGACATGTGAAAGAGTATCAATGTATGTGAATTAATGCACCATCTACCTGGCAAATATCATGTAACCCTTTTACTAATTACAATAAAAAAATGAAAAAAAAGAAAGTTGTAGTGTGTGGGAGGATGATGGTGTCAAATACATTTCTTCTTAGAAATTTACCTCATCTGGTTGCCCTGGATTTTCCTGGCCTTCTTCTTAGAGAAAGGCCTGTTATACTGGATTTGTGGCTTGGCAAAGATCTAGCATGTACATCTTCGAGTAAGACATCCACAACTTCCATGCCTGAGACTCGAGTTTCCTGACCTTTGGCAACAGCACAGCAACATCTTTCTTCCTCCTGAGCCACAGGCCAAGTGAGCTGGCTTGAGCTGGTTGTTAGTTACAGTTGCTTGGTTACCAGGGTTCCATATTCTGTTCCATTGTGAGGGAGGCAGGGTCACCTTTCAGGGCCCAATGACCAAAGATCCTTGCTCACAGAAGACCTCACCAAAGACATACTGGAGGCTGAATCTCTCCTCCAATCTCACAATATACATGTGGATGTAGTAAACAGCACACCTTATTTGTCTATTCCCAGTATATTCCACTAGGCCCAACTACCAGTCTGGTCTCAGGCTCAAGGAGCCTTTCTTAAGTAAGATCAAAACTTAAGGGTCAATATTGCCCTCATCCTTTACAAAACATTTGCTTCACAGTGCCTACTCTGCCTGCATTTTGCCCTTGTCGAATTGTTTTTTTGTTTTTGCTAGTCTTGGGAATTGACCTCAGAGTGTGAACATTGTTCTTGGGCTTTCTTTAGGCTTTAGCTGTCCCACCGAGCCACAGCACCTCTTGCAGCGTTTTCTATGTATGTGGTAATGAGGAATCAAACCTCAGTCTTTTTGCGTGGTAGCCAAGGACTCTACCACTAGGTCAAACACACAGGGCATCTTGCACATATTTTTGACGTCAATCTACTAGGATATTATTAGGTTTCTGTATCCTAATCAATTTTTTCCTGATGATTAGCTTTGCTGTCATGTGTAAAAAATGCAAGAGGGAAAACACAGAAGAATTAGTGAAATTTAAAAAAAGCATTACACACATAGATAAGTGTTCATTCTTTGTAGGAGAAAGGTTATATTGATATGATGATGATGACTTTATAATTACTATGTCAGGGTTGAGAGTTTGGCATAGTGGTAGATTGCTTGCCTAGCATCCATGAAGATCTGGGTTTGATTGCTCAGTATCACATAGATAGAAAATCTAGACGTGGCACTGTGGCTCAAGTGGCAGAGGGCTAGACTTGAGAAAACCCGAGGACAGTGCTCAGGCCCTGAATTCCAGCCCCAAGACTGGCAAAAAGATAATAGAAAATAAAAATGCTTTTTAAGAGCTAATTCACTCACAGCGTTGGCTTCTGAAATCTTCGCTTCTGCATCTTGTGAAATACCCCTTTCCCTCAACGTAGACAAGAAAAACAGATCCATCCTATGGTCCACTGTGAGGCCACTGGTTGGGCTAAGAGCTAGTCGTGCAGCAACACATAAGTTTTATTCTAATACTTTCCAATCTTTGTACTCAAATATGCTACCTACTTACCAACTTAGGTCAGTTATTCTTATGCTATACCTTTTCTTCATTACTACAATATTCTTACACTCCTACGTTAATCCTCTTGTGCCTCCCCTGACCTATCTCATTCTTTTCTTCTATCTCTGGACCTCTGCTCGTCTTTCCACCCTTATACTGCACGGATCTACACTTGATGGCTGTTGAGCAATATTGTATATGTAGGTGGTTAATTATTCTCTAGGCTCAGAGGGACTTAAAGACAATAGAGATTGGATTGTGAGGCCTATTGTTTTGGGTATAAATCGCTTATCAGTGGTTGTATTAGACTGGTCTGTAAGTGCACAAAAAGAAAGAGTGATAATACCAATCAAAACTTGTGAACATCTAGTGTCTGCCAGCTACAGAGGTCTAGGTTGGTTATATCTGAAAAACTATAATCGTATTTAGTAGTAATCTTGCTCCCATTTTCAAATGGGCAGAACAAGAAACTCAAGAAAAATGTCAAATCAAGAAACAACATCCCCCACCCAATGTAAACAGACAATGGAACAGTCACTGGCACACCTAGAGGAGAGTCTTCCAAGTGCTACACAAATGCAATTGATAAACATCATTAATGAAAAATGTGAAAATATAAAGAAAGAGATAATGGAGGAAGCCATAGCTGAACAAGAGGAAAGCACAAACAAGGTGATAAGTGAAAAAGAAGAAGCCATAAAGGAGGCCATAATAAAGGTTTTTCAAAGAAAGATGGATGAATTCATTGAATCCACAAATAAAAACGTGACCAAACTCCAGCAAATGTCCAAAGAAAATAAAGCTACTGAGCTAACCACTCAAAAGGAAATCAAGGAGATAAAGAAATCCATACATGATCTAAAACAAGAGATGCAAGGCATCAAAAGTGAGCAAATAGAAGCAAGGGCAATGAAAAATAAAGTAGATAGCTTTGATAGCAGGTTAGACAATGCAGAGGAGAGAATTTCCGGGGCTGAAGATAATTTAGTTATTATAGAGAAAGAACAGGAAATGAGTCAATCCAAATCGAGGAAAATTGAGAGAGCGCTTCAGGAGGTCCAAGATACAATTAGGAAGCCTAATTTAAGGCTACTTGGTATTGAGGAGGGTGTGGAGAAAGAGGTCAATGGTATTGGAAATATACTTCAGGGAATCATCTCAGAGAATTTCCCAAATATCCAGAAGGGCAGGCCCATCCAGATATGAGAAGCTTTCAGGATCCCAAACAGACCTGACCAGAAAAGAACATCCCACCGCCACATTGTGATCCGAACTAGATAAATAGAAACGAGAGAAAGATCCTAAAGGCAGCCAGGGAAAAGGGATCAGTAACCTATAAAGGCAAACCAATCAGAATAACCCCAGATTTCTCAGCAGAGACCATGCAAGCACGAAGTGACTGGAAGCATATATGTCATGCCCTTAAATCAAATAACTACCAACCAAGAATATTGTAGCCAGCTAAGCTCTCATTCATAACTGAGGGAAGAGTAAAAACATTCCATTCCCTGGAAAAGCTGCAACAATATGTCGAAACAAAACCAACACTACAGAGAATTCTCAAACATGCTCTATACATAGAAAACCAAAATAAATGCCATATAGGGAAAGAAATGGCACCTAAACAGCATACCATCTAAGGACCACAAGAACTGTCAAGACACAGGCCCTACTAAAAGCTTTTAAAAATGGTAGGAACTAATAAATATCTCTCAATCCTACCTCTCAATATCAATGGATTTAACTCTCCAACTAAACGGCATAGGCTGTCTAGTTGGATCAAAGAGCAAGAGCCATCGTTCTGCTGTCTTCAAGAGACACATCTCACCCAAAAACAATCGTCTTTTGAAAGTGAGAGGTTGGAATAAACTCTATCAAGTTAACTGCCCCCATAAACAGGCTGGAGTTGCCATCCTCATATCAGATACAATAAACTTCAAACTAAAATTAGTAAGAAAAGACAAAGAAGGTTACTATATACTACTAAAGGGATCTTTCCTCCAGGAAGACATAACGATCCTAAATATTTACACACTCAATCCCGGAGCTCGAAACTTCATCAAGCAAACTTTACGTACACTGAAACCATACATAGATCGAAATACAGTGATTGTTGGTGAGTTTAACACACCACTCTCACCTATGGACAGATCAACAAGGCAAAAACTCAACAGAGAAAACTTAGAACTGAACAAATATATAGACCAACTAGATATAACAGACATCTGCACAATATTCCACACAGTAACAACACAATATACGTTTTTCTCAGCAGCACATGGAACATTTTCCAAAATAGACCACATCTTAGGCCATAAAACAAACCTGGACAGATTCAGAAACACTGAAATTATTCCATCCACACTCTCAGACCATAAAGGCATCAAAATGGAGCTGAAAACACATCTGCACCAACGAAAACCCTGTATCTCATGGAGACTGAACAACACATTGTTGAATCAAAAACAATGGGTAATCGAAGAGATCAGAACAGATATCCAACTGTTTATGAAATTTAACAATAAGGAGCACACAAATATCAACTCCTTAGGGACACAACAAAGGCAGTACTCAGAGGAAAATTTATATCGCTGAGTGCCTACAACAGCAAGTTGGAAAAATGGCAAACCAACTAGTTAATGTCTCACTTTACCCTCCTGGAAAAAGAGCAACAAACCAACCCTAAACCCATTAGGAGAAAGCAAATTATTAAAATCAAAGCAGAATTAAATGATTTGGAATTAAAAAAACCTACAGAAAGAATCAACAAAACAAGGAGTAGGTTCTTTGAAAGAATTAACAAAATTGACAAGCCCTTAGCAAATCTTACCAAAAAAACAAGAGAGCATACCGAAATAAACAAAATCGCAGATGAAAATGGTAATATCACGACAGAAATTACCAAGATCCAGAATATCATGAGGGAATACTTCTCAAACGTTTACGCCAACAAATTTGAGAATCTAGAAGAAATGGATGAATTCCTAGACAATATTAACATACACACACAGAACCAAGAAGAACTAACTGAAATCAACAGGCCTATTTCAAGCTCTGAAATAAAAATGGAAATTAGACAACTTCCACTTAAAAAGAGCCCAGGGCCAGATGGATTCACAGCTGAATTCTATAAGGTCTTCAAAGCAGAGCTCACACCAATACTCCTCAAGCTCTTCAACGAAATTGAAAATGAAAGTTCTTTACCAAACTCATTCTGTGAAGCCAGTATATCCCTCAACCCCAAACCAGACAGAGATTCATCAAAGAAAGAGAACTATAGACCCATTTCTTTGATGAACATCGATGCAAAACTTCTCAACAAAATACTGGCCAACCGTCTACAACAACTCATCAAAAAATTATACACTATGATCAAACTGGATTCATCACAGGGAGGCAAAGCTGGTTCAACATGCACAAATCAATTCATATAATTCAACACATCAACAGGAGCAAGGACAAAATCACATGATTGTCTCAATAGATGCGGAAAAGGCATTTGACAAGATCCAAAACCCCTTTATGTTAAAAGATGTGGAGAAACTAGGACCCCATGGAACATTTCTCAATGTAATAAAGGCTGTGTATGAGAAACCCACTGCTAGTATTATACTTAATGGTGAAAATCTAAAGCCATTCCCTCTAAAATCAGGAACGAGACAAGGATGCCCACTCTCTCCACTCCTTTCTAACATACTACTAAATTTCCTAGGCAGTGCAATAAGGCAAGAAGCAAGCATAAAGGGGATCCAAGTAGGGAAAGAGGAAATAAAATTATCCCTCTTTGCAGATGACATGATTCTGTATTTAAAGAATCCTAGAGACTCTACTCCCAAGCTCCTTGAGCTGGTTCAAAGCTTTGGAAGGGTAGCAGGCCATAAAATCAACCCTCACAAATCAACTGCCTTCCTTTACGCCAATAGTGAGAGGAACGAGGCAATAATCAGGAAAAAAACTCCTTTCACAATAGCCTCAAAGAAAATAAAGTACCTAGGAATTAGCTTAACTAAGAATGTAAAGGACCATTTAGATGAAAACTTTAAAACCCTAAAAAAGGAAATTAAAGCAGAACTAAGGAAATGGAAAAACCTCCCATGCTCCTGGATTGGAAGAATCAACATTGTGAAAATGACAATCTTGCCAAGGGCTATCTACAAATTCAATGCAATACCCATCAACATCCCAATGTTATTCTTTAAAGAAATAGAAGAGGCAATTCAAAATTTCATATGGAATAATAAAACACCCCGTATTGCAAAAACACTTCTTAGCAGAAAGAACAGCGCTGGAGGAATTCCAATTCCAAACTTTAGACTCTATTACAGAGCTATAATTCTCAAAACAGCTTGGTACTGGCACAAGAACAAGCCCGAAGTCCAATGGAATAGAACTGTGGTCCCAGGCATTAAACCACAGACCTATGGCCACCTAATCTTTGACAAGGGATCCAAAAAAAATAGAATGGAAGAAAGATAGCCTCTTCAACATGTTGTGCTGGCAGAACTGGTTAAGCACCAGCAGAAAACTAAAGTTGGATCCTTCTTTGTCACCTTGCACTAGAATTAACTCCAAATGGATCAAAGACCTGGAGATAAAATTGACACACTGAAAAGTTTACAGGAAGGAATAGGAGATACACTAGGCCTCCTTGGCACAGGTTGAAACTTGCTTAATAAAGACCAAGAATCACAACAAATCAGAGAAGGCTGGATAAGTGGGACTGCATTAAACTGCAGAGCTTTTGTATGGCAATGGATATAGCTAGTAAACTAATCAGGAAGCCTACAGAGTGGGAGAAGATCTTCACCAACCAAACAACGGACAAAGGCTTCATATCTAAAATATATCAACAATTCAAAAAATTGATTCACTCCAAACCGAACCTCCAAAGTAACACCCATCCCATTACAAAATGGGCCAAAGACTTAAAGAGAGTCTTCTCTGAAGAAGAATTAACAATGGCCTATAGACACATGAACAAATGCTCAACATCTCTGGTCATAAAAGAAATGCAAATCAAAACAACTCTAAGATTCCACCTCACTCCAGTTAGAATGGCCAGGATCAGGAAAACGAATGACAACACATGTTGGAGGGGATGTGGCCATAAGGGATCACTACTACACTGTTGGTGGGAGTGCAAACTCGTTCAACCACTATGGAAAGCAGTCTGGCAGTGCCTCAAAAGGCTAAACATAGAACTCCCCTATGACCCAGCAATTCGACCACTTGGCATTTACCCAACAATCCAGAAACAAGGGCATACTAAACCCACTAGCACAACAATGTTCATTGCAGCGCTATTCACCATAGCAAAGATATGGAACCAACCCAGATGTCCCTTAGTTGATGAGTGGATCAACAAGTTGTGGTAATTTTACACAATGGAATTCTATGCTGCTGTCAGAAAGAATGACATCACCCCATTTGTTAGGATATGGAAAGACTTAGAACAAATCATATTAAATGAAGGAAGCCAGACTCAAAGAAACTTAGGCTCAGTGGTTTCCCTCATTCGTCATAATCAGTAGAAACCTTGGGCTCTACTAGCAGAGATTTGCAATAGAGCAAAAGGCCATATATAAGGCCATATAATGTGAAGCTTATTGAAAGGACCTCCAGGATATTGAAACAAAAGCCATATAATGAATGATTGTTGTCCTTAATGTACTATGTTGTCTCTCATCTCCTTTGCTGTCCTTGGTTATCCCATATTGGTATAGTATCTCACTTTGTTATCTGATATATTGAATTTATTTGTATTTGGATATTTGAAATTTGATAGGGAAGGGGGGAAAACCAAGAAGGGTGGGGGGTGTGGGGTTGGAGGGAAATGGGTACCAAGACATGTGAAAGAGTATCAATGTATGTGAATTAATGCACCATCTACCTGGCAAATATCATGTAACCCTTTTACTAATTACAATAAAAAAATGAAAAAAAAAGAAAGTTGTAGTGTGTGGGGAGGATGATGGGGTCAAATACATTTCTTCTTAGAAATTTACCTCATCTGGTTGCCCTGGATTTTCCTGGCCTTCTTCTTAGAGAAAGGCCTGATATACTGGATTTGTGGCTTGGCAAAGATCTAGCATGTACATCTTCGAGTAAGACATCCACAACTTCCATGCCTGAGACTCGAGTTTCTTGACCTTTGGCAACAGCGCAGCAACATCTTTCTTCCTCCTGAGCCACAGGCCAAGTGAGCTGGCTTGAGCTGGTTGTTAGTTACAGTGGCTTGGTTACCAGGGTTCCATATTCTGTTCCATTGTGAGGGAGGCAGGGTCACCTTTCAGGGCCCAATGACCAAAGATCCTTGCTCACAGAAGACCTCACCAAAGACATACTGGAGGCTGAATCTCTCCTCCAATCTCACAATATACATGTGGATGTAGTAAACAGCACACCTTATTTGTCCATTCCCAATGTCTTCCACTAGGCCCAACCACCAGTCTGGTCTCAGGCTCAAGGAGCCTTTCTTAGGTAAGATCAAAACTTAAGGGTCAATATTGCCATCATCCTTTACAAAACATTTGCTTCACAGTGCCTACTCTGCCTGCATTTTGCCCCTTGTCGAATTGTTTTTTTAGTTTTTGCTAGTCTTGGGAATTGACCTCAGAGTGTGAACATTGTTCTTGGGCTTTCTTTAGGCTTTAGCTGTCCCACCGAGCCACAGCACCACTTGCAGCGTTTTCTATGTATATGGTAATGAGGAATCAAACCTGAGTCTTTTTGCGTGGTAGCCAAGGACTCTACCACTTGTCAAACACACAGGGCATCTTGCACATATTTTTGACGTCAATCTACTAGGATATTATTAGGTTTCTGTATCCTAATCAATTTTTTCCTGATGATTAGCTTTGCTGTCATGTGTAAAAAATGCAAGAGGGAAAAACACAGAAGAATTAGTGAAATTTAAAAAAAAGCATTACACACATAGATAAGTGTTCATTCTTTGTAGGAGAAAGGTTATTTTGATATGATGATGATGACTTTATTATTACTATATCAGGGTTGAGAGTTTGGCATAGTGGTAAAGTGCTTGCCTAGCATCCATGAAGATCTGGGTTTGATTGCTCAGTATCACATAGATAGAAAATCTAGACGTGGCACTGTGGCTCAAGTGGCAGAGGGCTAGACTTGAGAAAACCCGAGGACAGTGCTCAGGCCCTGAATTCCAGCCCCAAGACTGGCAAAAAGATAATAGAAAATAAAAATGCTTTTTAAGAGCTAATTCACTCACAGCATTGGCTTCTGAAATCTTCGCTTCTGCATCTTGTGAAATACCCCTTTCCCTCAACGTAGACAAGAAAAACAGATCCATCCTATGGTCCACTGTGAGGCCACTGGTTGGGCTAAGAGCTAGTCGTGCAGCAACACATAAGTTTTATTCTAATATTTTCCAAACTTTGTACTCAATATGCTACCTACTTACCAACTTAGGTCAGTTATCCTTATGCTATACCTTTTCTTCATTACTACAATATTCTTACACTCCTACGTTAATCCTCTTGTGCCTCCCCTGACCTCTCTCATTCTTTTTTTCTATCTCTGGACCTCTGCTCGTCTTTCAACCCTTATACTGCACGGATCTACACTTGATGGCCGTTGAGCAATATTGTATATGTAGGTGGTTAATTATTCTCTAGGCTCAGAGGGACTTAAAGACAATAGAAATTGGATTGAGAGGCCTATTGTTTTGGGTATAAATCGCTTATCAGTGGTTGTATTAGACTGGTCTGTAAGTGCACAAAAAGAAAGAGTGATAATACCAATCAAAACTTGTGAACATCTAGTGTCTGCCAGGTACAGAGGTCTAGGTTGGTAATATCTGAAAAACTATAATCGTATTTAGTAGTAATCTTGCTCCCATTTTCAAATGGGCAGAACAAGAAACTCAAGAAAAATGTCAAACCAAGTAACAACATCCCCCACCCAATGTAAACAGACAATGGAACAGTCACTGGCACACCTAGAGGAGAGTCTTCCAAGTGCTACACAAATGCAATTGATAAACATCATTAATGAAAAATGTGAAAATATAAAGAAATAGATAATGGAGGAAGCCATAGCTGAACAAGAGGAAAGCACAAACAAGGTGATAAGTGAAAAAGAAGAAGCCATAAAGGAGGCCATAACAAAGGTTTTTCAAAGAAAGATGGATGAATTCATAGAATCCACAAATAAAAACGTGACCAAACTCCAGCAAATGTCCAAAGAAAATAAAGCTACTGAGCTAACAACTCAAAAGGAAATCAAGGAGATAAAGAAATCCATACATGATCTAAAACAAGAGATGCAAGGCATCAAAAGTGAGCAAATAGAAGCAAGGGCGATGAAAAATAAAGTAGATAGCTTTGATAGCAGGTTAGACAATGCAGAGGAGAGAATTTCCGGGGCTGAAGATAATTTAGTTATTATAGAGAAAGAACAGAAAATGAGTCAATCCAAATCGAGGAAAAGTGAGAGAGCGCTTCAGGAGGTCCAAGATACAATTAGGAATCCTAATTTAAGGCTAGTTGGTATTGAGGAGGGCGTGGAGAAAGAGGTCAATGGTATTGGAAATATACTTCAGGGAATCATCTCAGAGAATTTCCCAAATATCCAGAAGGGCAGGCCCATCCAGATACGAGAAGCTTTCAGAACCCCAAACAGACCTTACCAGAAAAGAACATCCCACCGCCACATTGTGATCCGAACTAGATGAATAGAAACGAAAGGAAAGATCCTAAAGGCAGCCAGGGAAAAGGGATCAGTAACCTATAAAGGCAAACCAATCAGAATAACCCCAGATTTCTCAGCAGAGACCATGCAAGCACGAAGTGACTGGAGCATATATGTCATGCCCTTAAATCAAATAACTACCAACCAAGAATATTGTAGCCAACTAAGCTCTCATTCATAAATGAGGGAAGAGTAAAAACATTCCATTCCCTGGAAAAGCTGCAACAATATGTCGAAACAAAACCAACACTACAGAGAATTCTCAAAGATGCTCTATACATAGAAAACCAAAATAAATGCAATATAGGGAAAGAAATGGCACCTAAACAGCATACCATCTAAGGACCACAAGAACTGTCAAGACACAGGCCCTACTAAAAGCTTTTAAAAATGGTAGGAACTAATAAATATCTCTCAAACCTAACTCTCAATATCAATGGACTTAAGTCTCCAATTAAGCGGCTTAGGCTGTCTAGTTGGATCAAAAAGCAAGAGCCATCGTTCTGCTGTCTTCAAGAGACACATCTTACCCCAAAACAATCATCTTTTGAAAGTGAGAGGTTGGAATAAACTCTATCAAGCTAACTGCCCCCATAAACAGGCTGGAGTTGCCATCCTCATATCAGATACAATAGATTTCAAACTAAAATTAGTAAGCAAAGACAAAGAAGGTGACTACATACTACTAAAGGGATCTTTCCTCCAGGAAGACATAACGATCCTAAATATTTACACACCCTTTTGAAGATTCTCAAAAGATTGAAGATTCTGCCAGTGTAAGTTTGATTCCGGCATTGATATTAAATAATGCAGTGAGTAGGGATTTATATTTGAAATATCACTGTTGACAAAATCTGACACACATTTGCTTAGTATTTGCTTTTGATTTCCCAAGAAGTTCAGTACAAGCTAACATGTGTGGCATATATCGACTGGGAGAAATGATTCAGAATATGTGACTCATTTGAACAGGAGTCAGTGAAAAGATACAGAAGCAGGATACCCATATTGTGATAATTTGTATCTTTTGCATATTTTGTGTTTGTTATTAATTCCATTTGTAGTGTACATTTCTAGGTAAAAACTTTTAAAATGTTTCCAAACAATTTGTTATTTCAACAGCAAAAAAAGACATTTATATGCCTGATAAAATTCACAGAATCCAAATTTTTCCATATTATTTTTTGTTTTTTTTTTTTTTTCGGTTTGTCATAGATCTTGAACTCAGCCTGGGCACTATCCCTGAGCAATTCAGCTCCAGGCTACCACCTTACCCTGGAGCCAAGGCCCACTTCCCATTTTCTAAAGGTAAATTGGAGATAAGAGTCTCATGTCTTTTTGGGCCAGGATGGCTTTAAACCTTGATCCTCAGATCTCAGCCTCCTGAGTAGCTAGGATTATAGAAGTGAGCCACCACCCCATCATGCTCAGCTTTCTGTTTTTTTTTAAAGTAGCCCTTGGGCTGGAACTCGGTCTGAGCACTGTCCTTCAGCTTTTCTCAAGCCTAGTGATCTTCTACTTGAGCCACAGCACTACTTCTGGTTTTTTCTGTGTTTGTGGTACTGCAGAATTGAACCTTCATCTTCATACAAGCACTCTACAACTATGCCAAACTCCCAGCCCCTCCACATTAGTTTTTATGATAGATCTTTCCATGCATCTAGGATGGCTAGAAATCCTTCTTGAGTTTCCCAAGATCAGGGAGTATAGGTGTGTCCCATCCTGTGTGGCTACATAACCATTGTTTCCGGTACAGTTCTCTCTTCATTCTACCCATCTAGAGCAATTTTCATCTTCCATGTATAATCATTAAACATTCATCTCTTGTTCCTCTCTACTCCATTCTCTGGAACCATCGTTCTTTTTGGCTCTAAGGGTTTGTTGATCCTTGGAAGCTCTGGAAGGGAAAACATACCCTAGCTCTTCCTTTATGACTGCTGTATTTTTAGTTTACTGTAATCAAGATTCATCTGTAAAATATAGTAAAATGTTCTTCCTTTTCAATGCATTGTTTTGCATGTTTCTATCTTTTGATTATTATTAATAGTTGTGAATGGATTCTCCACATATTTGTTCTAGTCTCTGCTTTCTCTTCCGTTAGGTACAAATCTAGAAATAGAAGTGTTGGACCATATTTCTATGTAATTCTATATTTAGTACTTTTTTAGCACTCTCCACGCAATTTTTGATTGTTTTATATTCCTTGCAGAACTATTCCAAAGTTCTACTTATTCTCACTACCTTCCCAATAATAGTTAGACTTTGAAAGTTGTTTTTTTGTATGCGTGTGTGTGTGTGTGTGTGTGTGTTTGTGTGTGTGTATGTGGATCTTTTTGTTTAAAACTATATTTATATTAACATATTTAAAGTAATGATTTCATTGTAATTTTAATTTTTCTCATGACTGTTAATATTGAACTTCTTTCTACATTTTGAACTACTATTTCTATATATTCTTTTTAGAAAATCCTCTCCCATCTCCAATTTTTTTCCCTTTTTTTGTGGGGTAGTGGGGAAAGTCATGGGGCTTGGACCTTGGGCGTGAGTTCTTTAGTTTAAGGCTATTGTCCTACCCTGAGTATTGCCCCTCAGTTCTTCTGCTCACAGCTCCCTACACCTCTTCCCATTATATACAGAACAAAGGTCATCCTCAGTCTTTTTGAAAACGTAAAACATACAGTAAATTTGTAGTAGAAAACAGCAAGTAATAAATTTCTTGCCAGGTGCAGTGACTTCTACCTGTAATCCTAGCTACTCAGATATCAGGCTGATATCTAAAGATTTGGTTCAAAGCCAGCCTGGGCATTAGAAAGTCTATGAGACTCTCATCTACAGTTGACCACTAGAATATGGGAAATGGCACTGTGGCTTCATAGGTAGGGTGATAGCCTTGAGTTGAAGAGCTCAGGAACAGTGCCCAGGCCCAGAGTTCAAGCCTTACAAATCCCCCAGCCAAAAAAAAGAAAAAAAAGTTTCTTCCCCAAGTGACTATTATGCCAGACATAGAACATTAACATTCTGGGTGTGCTTCACAGTATTATTACTTGATACCCTAAGATTTTGCAATATTCTCACAGTACCAGCATATGTCATCATATAATGTAGTTCCTCTTCAATGGAATAATTCCATTTATAACCTAAATCTACTCCCCCGACTTATTTTTGTAGATACCACAATTGCTCTACCATGATATGCCACAAGCCATTAAACATTTTATGGTGGGTAATTGGAAAGGAGTCTCATGGAATTTTGTGCCAGGCTGGCTTTGAACCATGGTCCTCAGATCTCAGTCTCCTGAGTAGCTAGGATGACAGGCGTGAGCCACCAAAACCTGGCTTGCCTTTTTATTTTTTTGTGGGTCTTGCTGGCTTGCCTTTTTATTTTTTTGTGGGTCTTGGGAATTGAACTCTGGTCCTAGGCACCATCCCTAAGCTTTTCAGGACAATATTTCATGTAAGTCTAAACATTTAAGTAAAGGAATAAAATTCCAACAAAAAAAGAATAAAATTCCAGACATGGTGTGGTTATAACTCAGTGCTAATTACTTGATGAAAATGTGCCATTCCAGAAGCTGGTGTCATTTGATGATGTAGCTGTGGATTTCAGCTGGGAGGAGTGGCAGCATCTGGACAATGCTCAGAGGACCCTGTACAGAGATGTAATGCTGGAGACCTACAGCAACCTGGTGTCCTTAGGTGAGCAAAAGTCAAATTCACTTGCAAGGCCAAGTGCCTTGTTATTTTGCAGATACGTGAATGTTTATCAAACTTTCAATACTGTTTAAATGAAAGATTCCAGGCCCTGAGAAGTATCATTACTTTCTAAAGAAAACCTAAGGTAATTTTGTACTCATTCTTCAGGATACCTTCAGGATACTTTGACAACAGTTCTAAATTATGTTTCCTCTAATGGAGACGACATTCCAAACTTACACAGTAATTGTAAGTGGATAAACAATCCAGAATAGAATATATATCATTATTGGAAATAGGATCTACAAATCACTAAACAGTGAGTTTATAATGGAAACCTGGCACTAGGTGCAATGTTTCATGCCTGTAATCTTAAAATATTCAGGAGGAAGAAATCTAAGAATTCTAATTTGCAGCCAGCAATGGCATAAAAATTGCCATGAAACTCTATAACTCCAAGTAACCCCTCAAAACTGTTAGTGGAGTGTCAAGAGTTTGACTTTGTGGTTGAGTGCTTGCCTAGCATGTGTTGGGAGCCAGAGTGGAATCAAACTGTACCTTGACTTGCATCAGATGATGGCTATATTGTCTTATTTCTTTCTGGCCCTATTCTATGTAAATGACCTGAGAATTACCATATGAATGTAACACCTGGAGGTTCCCTGGGAGAGGAGGAGGGAATAAGGGGGAGTGGAAAATAAACGCGGCAGTCTCCGCAGTCTTTGCCTGGACTGCGGACATCCCGGACCCGGTGTGTCTGTCTCTCTTCTTTTTCTTCCTAGTCCTTGTCCCCTATTTCAGGAACCCCAATCTGCGAACCCTGGGTTGCTGCCGGTAGGCCCCGGCATCTGGCGCCCGATCAGGGACCGAATGAACCTTATCTAGAGTTTTTGTCTCGATTAATGGAGACTGCAGACTGCCTAGTACAAGATGAGAATGCAAGGGAGAGTATAGTTAGACACATAGCCTATGAAAATGCCAACGCCGCCTGTCAGGTGGCTATCAGACCCCATAGGAATAAGGGAGGAATCACGGACTTTATTTCACTGTGTGCTGATATTGGACCCTCCCATGTACAAGGCCTTACTTTAGCCGCCGCTCCTCAAGGAAAGACTGTTAATGAGTCTCTAAAATATAGAGGTCAGCAGCATTCTCGGGATGCTAGACCCCCAGGGCGTTGCTATTCTTGTGGACAAATAGGACATTGGCTGACGCAATGCCCACGCCAGGCCAGGCAAAAGAGAGAAAAATCACCTGGCACATGTCCACGCTGTGGTAAAGGGAAGCACTGGGCTAAAGATTGCAAGTCAGCAACAAATCGCAATGGCCGCCCGTATTTGGGAAACTGGAGAAGGGGCCAGCCCCTGGCCCCGCAAAACCATGGGGCAGTCCCTCCCCCTTCTCGGCCACAAGTGCATCTTCTAACAACCCCCCAAGATCAGTCTCCGGCCTCCTCCGTGCCACCCCAGGAAGTGCAGGATTGGACCTCTGTTCCTCCACCTGCTCAGTATTGACCCCAGAGATGGGGACACAAGCTCTCCCCACGGGGGTCTTCGGCCCCCTTCCCCCGGGAGTGGCTGGATTGCTGTTAGGGCAAAGTAGCTCAGCCCTTAAAGGGATAGAGATTACACCCGGCAAGCATGCATGAAGACCTATGCATGTAAGTGGAGCTGGGACTCAAACTGGTATTTTTCTAGCCTTGAGCAAGACAGCTAAGTTTATGCCATACAAAATGAATCCAGAGCTGGGGAAAAGTCAACCATGGAGCCAGTGAGAAATGAGAAAAAAGATTTAATAGATAACGTGTGAGTAGGATGTCTGCGAACTTAAAGCAATGATGACACAGCATAAGCAATAATTCTCTACTGTTTCTAATTTACAGGGCCCTGTGTTCCCAAACCTGTATTAATTGACAAGCTAGAGCACTGTGCAGAACTCTGGATAGGGAATTCCTCTGACAAGAATATCACAGGTGAGTGAATGCATCTTCATATTGATGTTGGAGCCTGAGCCCCATTGGTAAGTTCATGTTGTGATGTACTGAGCAATAATATTCTTAGTTACCCTAAATCCTGTGTGGAACCTATGGAATTCTTTGTGAATGAATCAAGAATCATTTTCTTTTCCCAATCCTATGCTTGGTCTCAGGGCCTGAGCATGGTCCTTGGGTTTTCTCAAGGCTAGCTCTCTACTTCTTCAGTCATAGCACCACTTCTGGCTTTTTCTGTGTATGTAGTACCAAGGAACTGAACCAGGTCTTTGTGCATGCTAGCCCAAACCCCCGGCACCAAGAATCATAGGGTGATATAATGAATTCTATGTGGCAGTAGAGTTAAAGTTAGATTTCTCTGTAGAAATCACTGTGAAACAAAATAAAATGAGAAAGCCATGAGCCCGTGGCTCATGCCTGTAATCCTAGCTACTTAGGAGGCTGAGATCTGAGGATCAAGGTTCAAAGACTGACCTTTCACAAAAACACCTTAGACTCTTCCCTCCAATGAACCAATAGAAAATGAGAAGTGGGTTTGAGGCTAAAGACATAGGGCAGTAGCCTTGAGCTGAAGAGCTCAGGAAGAACAGCCAGGTCTAGAATTCAAGTCCCATGACTGCAAAACAAGAAAGAAAGGAAGAAAGAAAGAAAGAAAGAAAGAAAGATAGAAAGAAAGAAAGAAGAAACAGGGAAGAAAGAGGGAAGGAAGGAAAGGAAGAAAGAAAGAAAGAAAGAAAGAAAGGAAGAAAGAAAGAAAAATAGAAAGAAAGAAAGAAGAAACAGGGAAGAAAGAGGGAAGGAAGGAAAGGAAGAAAGAAAGAAAGAAAGAAAGAAAGGAAGAAAGAAAGAAAGAAAGAAAGAAAGAAAGAAAGAAAGAAAGAAAGAAAGAAAGAAAGAAAGAATGATATTTCCTTTCTTCAAAACTAAGACTATAAATGATTGAGCAAACAAGGAATAAGTCAGGGCATTATTCTCTGATAAGAATAATATCTTTTTGCTGGTAGGAAGAGACTGGTATTCAGAACCAGATCTTTCCATCAGAAATTGAGCCTAGTCATAGAGTGCTTGCCTAGCATGCACAAAGACAGAGGTTTGATTCCTTATTACCACATACATAGAAAAAGCCAGAAGTAATGACTTCATTGGTAGGGTTCTAGTCTGGAGAAAACCCAAGGACAGTGGTTAGGTCCTAAGTTCAAACCCAGGAATGGAAGGAAAAAAAACAACAAAGTTTCAATCAACATAAGAAAATTAACTAGACAATGAGCTGGAGATTTTCTGGTCTTCTACGGTTCTGAGGGACAGGAGTGTTAGAAAAGGAAATTTTTTAAGACTTCAAATGGAAAGATACAAATTTCAAAATTCCCACAAATACCTAAATTGAGACTTTAGTGAGAAGTTGTAACTGAAGGGATATATGTGTAAGTCCTTACTCTCAAGAATCGTTCTTGCTTGGATCAAAGGCAAACAGACATATAAACCAAACTTGTGGCCGCTGAATCTAGAAAAAATTCGTGTTCCTCACTTAATGGTTAATAAGCAAACAGCATTAAAACTGGGTAAGGTAATCGTATCTGCTACTCAGGACCTGAGACTCTTATCTGTAGTTAACTCTAGAAAACAGGAAGTGGGGCTGTAGCTCAAGGATAGGGGTTATAGTCTTCTGCTGAAGTGTTCAGGGACAGGGCCGAGGCCTATGAACTACAAAAAAGAAAAGAAAAGAAAGTTTTAAAAAGATGCAAAACAGCACAATATTTAGATTATTTCTCAAAAATAAAAGAAAGGCAGCTATTCCTCAATGTATAAACAAAACAGTATTTGAAAAAAAACAGCTGCAGGTATATTATAGGTAGTACTCAGCTTAAAACTGTAGCAATACATAGTTGGGTAATTTCAATAAATATTTCCTGTGATATAAAAAGAGAACTAAAACACAGAAAAACATTATTGGTCATTGTAAAATATCATTTTCTTAATATGTTAGGGAGAAAAGCATATATTTCTCACAAATCAATTTCCACTTTTATATTTTAAAACATCCAACACTTAGCATGGGAAAGTAAAGTCATTACCTTTACAGTAAGGAATATTTGTATCTCATGTATATTTGTGTCTTTTTTTCTATGACTCATTTTAGATGTCCAGGTAATGGAAAATGTGTTCAAGACCTGCCAGGAAAGTCCACATGAATGTCTTTGTGAAGTAGCAGTTGCAAGTAGTATCGAAGTTTAGGAAAACGTGAGATTAGCAACAACTTTAAATTTGAGCTCTACACATAATCCAGAGCTGATTAGTAATAACAGTAACAACTTAGGGGTGAGGACTGAGGAGTTCATTAAGTGTCAGAACATGCCTCTGTCTCCTAGGCCTGATGAGATGCATGCTGCATATAGATCTTGTATGTCTCCTGTTCTTAAAAAATCCATCGGATATTCAGAGCATTTTATTCATGATTGTGACAGTCCAAAAGATCTGCAGTATCATAATTCTGTTCTCCCTGCCCAAGAAATTCTTCAGGGAGGGAGGAAAACTGCTAACTGTACTGTGTGATGAAAAATATTGTACTTAGCACCGACCATCACTACACATCCGAAAATGTACACAGGAGAGACTCCTCATACATGTAGTAAATGTGAGAAATCTTTCAGTAATGAAATACACCTTACAATACCTCAGAGAAAATATCCTGAGATATGTGATGCGTACATCAATTGTGAAAATTAATTTCTGGGAAGTTAGACCTGACGCTCCAACCTCGATCTCCAAGAGAAGACAAACCTTATGAATATGAGGAACGTAATAAAATTTCTGCCCAGAATTCAGCTCTCAGCACACATCAGAGATCTCACACAGAAGAGAAATCTTATGAATGGGATAAATGTGGGAAGACTTTTAGACTGAAATCATACCTCACTTTGCACCAGAGAAGACACACAGAAGAGAAACCTTATGAATGTAACAAATGTGAAAAGTCTTTCACCCAGAAGATACACCTTCGAGTTCATCAAATAACACACACAGTAGAGAAATCTTATAAGTGTAATGAATGTGGAAAGTCTTTCCAAGGGAAGGGAAAACTTCGTGTTCATCAGAGAATACAAACAGGAGTGAAACCTTATGAATGTAACCAATGTGTAAAGTCTTTCAGACAGAAATCTTCCCTCAAATTGCATCAAAGAACACACACACAGGAGAGAAACTTTATGTGTGCAACAAATGTGGAAAGACCTTCAAGTGGAAGTCATATCTTGATGGGCATAATAGAACACACACAGGAGAGAAAACTTATGCATGTAGTGAATGCAGAAAGTCTTTCAAATGGAAGGTAAAACTCCATGTTCATCAGAGAATATACTCAGGAGAAACACCTTATGAGTGTAACATATGTGGAAAGTCCTTCACATAAAAGCCAAACCTCAACATGCATAAGACAATTCAAACAGGAGAAAAACCTTATGAATGTAACCGATGTGGAATGTCTTTCAAATGGAAGTCTTCCCTCAAATTGCATCAGAGAACACACACAGGAGAGAAACTGCACAAGTGCATCAAATGTGGTAAGACCTTCAGATGGAAGTCACATTACAGGAGGCATAACAGAATTCACACATATTAGAAACCTTAGGAATATAACCAAAGTTGAAAGTCTTTCGTGCAGTATTCACCCTTCAGGAAGCGTAAGAGAGTTCACACATATAAGAAGCCTTAGCAGTGTAATAAATAGGAAATACTTTTTAGTCTGTGGAAGAAAACTCAGCTTGTGTCACAGAACCAACACAAGATAAAACCCTGAATGAATGTAGCAAATGTTCAGTCTTTTCCCCAGAAGGCACAAGTCAAGATTTATCACTAAACACCCACAGGATAGAATCCTATGAATAAAATGAAAGGGAAATTTTTTTGAAGAACTCATAGTTGAGTTTGCATGATACCACACAGACACAGGATAAAAATCGTATGAATATAAGAATATGAAAAATCCATCATGAACGCATGACTATATAGGAGAAAAAAACCTTATGAATATTACAAATGTGGAAAGTGTTTGACCTGGAAGGCATACTTCTGTGTTCATCACAAACCTGATTCCCATAGAAGAAAAGAAAACTAATCAATAGAACAAATGTGCAATGACTTTGAATCAGAAGTCAGTCTTCAGTACATTTCAGAACATACACAATAGAGAAATTCTGAGAAATGAAAACATTTAGCTATATATAGAATCTCTGTATATGGGAGCATTAGGGTAAGTCTTCTAAATAAAGTCAACCTTCAGCAAGCATTAAGAGCACTCACAGAAGAAATAATAGCATGTAGGAAAACCTTTGTCAGAAACCTCTAAAAGCTGACTGTGTGGCTTAGTGGTAGAGTGCTAACCTATCAAGGATGAAGGCCTGGGTTAGATTCCTCAATACTACGTGAAAAGAGCAAGCCAGAAGCAGCACTGTGGTTCAAATGGTAAAGTGCTAACCTTGAGCAAAAGTAGCTCAGGCCCTGAGTTCAAGCCTAAGGATTGGAGAGAAAGAGAGAGAGAGAGAGAGAGAGAGAGAGAGAGAGAGAGAGAGAGAGAGAGAGAGAGAGAGAGAGAGAGGGAAAAGAGAAACAGGAACTTCTAAATTTTACAGAGACAGAGAAGGAGAGAGAGAAGGAGACAGAAACTAATTTCTAAACTTTACAGTCTTTCTATTTCCTTACAAATTCGTCTATGTCATTCTTTCTGACAGAAGCACAGAATTCCATTGTGTAAAAATACCATATTTGATCTACTCATCAACTGACGGGCATCTGGGTTGGTTCCATACCTTTGCTATAGTAAATAATGCTGTGATAAATGTTATTGTTCTAGTGAATTTAGTATGTCCTATCTGGACGATTGGCAAGTAGTGAAATTGCTGGATCACAGGGGAGCTCTATGTTTAGTCTTTTTGGGATACTGCAATAGTGCTTTCCATAGTGGTTGAACGAGTTTGCAATCCCACCAGCAGTGTAGTAGTGATCCCTCCTGGCCACATCCCCTCCAGCATACGTTATTAGATTTCTGGATCTTGGCCATTCTAACTGGAGTGAGGAGGAAAAGGGAAAGAGGAACTGAAACTTTCTCTCCTTACAGATGACATGATTCTGTATTTAAAGAACCCTATAGACTCTAACCCGAAGGTGCTTGAGCTGATATAAAACTTTGGTAAGGTAGCAGGGTATAAAATTAACCCTCAATGTCAACTGCCTTCCTATATGCCAACAAATGAGAGGAATGAGGCAAGAATCAGGATAGCAACTCATTTTGCTATCAAAGAAAATAGAATACCTAGGAATTAACTTAGAATGTAAAGCACCTTTTTGATGGAACTATAAACCGTGGAGAAGGAAATTAACGCAGAACTGAGGAAATGCAAAAACCTATGCTCCTGCTTTGGAAGGAGTAATATTGTAAAAATGGCCATCTTGATAAGGACTATCTACAAACTCAGTGCAATATTCATCAATATCCCAATGTCATTCTTTAAAGAAACAGAAGAGGAAATCCAAAATTTCACTTGGAATAACAAAAGACCCCTTATAGTCTGTCTTCTTGCATGATACATAATGTTTAATCTCACCTTCTCCACCAAAATCTCACCTTTCTCATTGAGACATAGGTGGCCCTGTTTACTAGCAGCAAAGGCTCAAACGCGCAGTTTCAGGTGTCACCACTGCCTCTGTTACTGGGTAGATCCAACTCTGTCATCGATTCTGAGGTCTGCTCTGGGAGTCTTGGTCACAAGTTGTTCTGTGGCATCTGCTGCCAGCCTGTGCCTATTTGCTTCCTTTTCCTCCAGCAGCCTACAACAGGGAATGAAGTTCAGGCGCTGATGCTCTCCTTCATATGCAGGGCAGGATGCGCCCAACCCTCCCTCATCTTCCTCTTCCAATTTTTGAGAAAAAATGTGCTGGCAGAAGTCCTCAGGTGTGGGGCATGGCTGATCCACACTTTTAATCCAGGCTGGTCCGGAGGCTGAGATCTGAGTATGGAAGTTCCAAGTCACCTAGAACAGGAAAGTCTGATAGATTCTTACTACCAAAAATAAAAACAGCTGGGAATGGCGTTTGGGCTCAAGTGGTAAAGGGCTAGTCTTGAGTACAAATGCTTAGTGCCCAGGCCCTGAGTTCAGGCTCCAGCACTGCCAACAACCTCACTTTAGTGAGATTTTAGCTTTATCCATGTAGGCACATCTCACTGGAATCTTTGCTGGTAGAGATAATCTTCATAGTTTTGTCTCAAGGTAAAGGTCCTCCTGGGGTAGTACACAAAAGGTGTCATGGAGAGAGGAGCCCCACTTGCTCCAGGTTTGAAGATGGCATACGTCAAGCCAGCATGGAGTTGGCACATCAGTCTTTTTCCTAGCACCACCTACCAGTGAATGTCAAATGACATTGATTGTTGTGGGATTGTGTGATTGAAGTGTTCCATTAAGGGCAGTGTTAGCACTGCCCTTGGATACCAGGAATGCTGAAATCTCAAAGCTAAGATTTCTGTTGGCTACAGAAATGCTGGTGTGTCTGTTATTCACTAAAAGTTCAGGTGCAAAGATTCTGAAGCTTGATGCCATGTGTTTATTCCATTTAGTAAAATTATTTTAATGCACTGTATAAGTTAAAACATTTGATAAGAGTCAGGGGTAGTGAAAACATTGTTCTTGAATTCAGGTGTCTGGCAGGGTAATGGGGGGGTTTCTTGGTGGCTGGGAGTATGAAGCTGGAGCTGCTATCAAACCATGGATCATTTTCCTCTTTGTCTGGGAGAAATGACTCCAAAGATGAAATTTGAATGGTGAGGAAAAGATGATTATGTGCTCAGCAAATTTCTCCTAAACAAATTCTCATGTGGAAATGGGATGGAGGCTGGGCATATCTGAGGCAGAGCTTAAGGGGGCTTCTCATGGCGTTGAGAACGTTCCTTGCGACTTCAGGCATGCAGCAGGGTGTTTTAGATGGCCATTGTGAGATGGATGGAATAAGACTGGAGACAAGATGAATGCTGGGATGCTTCAATGCTCTTGCATGAGTGGCTGGTGGCTCACCTGAAAGAACTAATTATGTCTAAAAAAGAAATCAGGAATTTGTTTTGATTAGATAATACCTGTAATCCGAGGCATAGTCAGGATCCTGATCTTAGTATTGTGGTTTAAAACCAACCCAGCAAAGGGAAGAATGCATGAGACTCTTACTCCCAGTTTAGAGCAAGAACAAAGATTGAAGTAGAACTGTGGCTCAAGAGCTAGAGTGCTACCTTGAGCAAAGAAAAGCTAAGAAAAAGCTCCAGGTCTTGAGTTCAAGGCCAGGAATGAAAGAAGGAAGGTAAAAAAAGGAAGTATGTGAGGAAGGGAAATATATAAATGAAAGAGAGAAGGAACTAGAAATTTAAAACTAGAGAATATTTAAAAGTCATCAGTCCTTCTAAGAAAAGTGTTGGAGTATGGGTTCTATATGTGGTGAACTGGAAGCCCAGCAGTGACTTGTTAACCAAAGAGTCACCATGATGAGCAAAGGATAGAAATCTGCAAGAGCCTCTTAGCGGATGGAGTCACAGAAGAGAACCTCAGCTCCCATCCCATAGTTAGAAGTATATAGAGATGGGGAAGTTCGCATCACCTTGATGTCATTGTGTCCATGGAGACTGGAAGCCATGGCTCTGTGAAAGCACAATGTTCTGGTTACTGAGCTGAGAGGCTGAGGAGAGCCAAGTCCTGGCCATGAAGAAATCAGGGTGGCAGCAGAGCAACTCTGCCGCAGTGTGTGCCTGTTTGTCTAAATACATATGTTTATGCATTTATATATTAGTATAGAGAGACAGATCAATACATATGACTATACATATATACATAGCCAGACACTTCTGGGTGGGTGGTATACTGTGTGAGAGTTTGTGTTTGTGTTTTGTGGATGCCAACTCTGTTTCAGAAAGATAGAAAATATGTAAATATCTTTAAAAAAACTTGATAAAATATAGACAGTCATAAGCTCTTGAGGGAATCTGAAATGACAAGATTATTCACAGGCACGTTTATCCTTATGGATTCCTCACCAAGTTTTAATTTTTTTCATTATTTTCTTTCTTTTCTGGAACCAGTGCTAAGGATTTCTCTCAGGGACCAGGTGTTGCCAATTACTAATTTTCTCATGGCTGGTACAAGAGGAACTCAGCCACAGTTCCACTTTTGCCTTATTTATTCGTGCTTAACTGAAGATAAAGATTTCTATCAGTGACTTTCTCTAAGGGGCTGGATTCTAACGAGGATCCCCAGACCTCAGCCTTCTCTATAGCTACAATTAACAATATGAGAACCCAGCACTGGGTTCCAATGCACAGGGCAAGAAATTGAATGAATCTCTCAACTCCAATTAGCTATATTAAGCTAGAAGCGAAAGACCAATACCTTTGAGGAAAAGATGCTGAGGGTTATCACACAGGCCTTATGAGTAAGCCCTAAACCCTGTACACATGTGTGCATGCACACATTGGCAGATACACACACACATGCACACACACAATATCTCAGGCAATATTGTATTTTGAATTAATATCCAAAGATTGGACAACAGGATAGCAAGTAATAAAATCTGTTTTTCTTGTCTACATTGAGGGAAAGGGATAAGTCACAAGATGCAGAAGCGAAGAATTCAGAGGCAAATGCTGTGAGTGAATAACTTGTAAAAAGGACATTTCTTTTCTTTTCTTTTCTTTTGTTTTTTCTGCCATTCCTGGGGCTTGAACTCAGGGCCTGAACACTGCTCTTGGCTATTCCCAAGTCTAGCCCACTGCCACTTGAGCCAAAATGCCATATGGATTTTTATATCTGTGTGATATGAAGCACTCAAACCTAGATCTTCATGGATGCTAGGCAAGCACTCTACCACTGGACCAAACTCTAAACCCAGATAAAGTATTTATAAATAGTCATCATTATATCAAAATATCCTTTCTCCTACAAAGAATGAACACTTATCTATGTCTGTAAGACGTTTTTTATGTCACCAATGCTTCTGTGATTTTCCCACTTGCATTTTTACAGATGACAGCACAGATATTCATTAGGAAGAAAAATAGATTAGGATACAGAAACCTAACAACGTCCTAGTAGATTGAAGTGAAAAATATGTGCAAGATGGCCTGGGTGTTTCCTCTATTTGTTGAGTGCTTGGCTACCACACAAAAAGACTCCGGTTTGATTCTGCAGTACCATATACACAGAAAACGCTGGAAGTGGTGCTGTGGCTTGGTGGGACAGCTATAGCCTAAAGAAAGCC
Organism: Megascapheus bottae; assembly: GCF_031878675.1. NCBI lineage: Eukaryota > Metazoa > Chordata > Mammalia > Rodentia > Geomyidae > Megascapheus > Megascapheus bottae. Next base: position 390,928 of record NW_028327531.1, on the reverse strand, counting down.
TAAGAACAATGGTCAGGCTCTGAGGTAAAGTCCCAGGACTAGCAGAAAAAATGTGCAAGAGGCAAAATGCAAGCTGAGAAGGCACTGTGAAGCAAAATGTCTTGTGAAGGGTAAGGGGAATAGTGACAGTTAAGTTTGGATCTTACCTAAGAAAGGCTCCTTGAGCCTGAGACCAGGCTAGCACTTACGCCTAGTTAATGACTTGGGATTTGAACAAAAAGGTGTGCTGTTTACTACATCCATATGTGAGGTGGGAAGGGAGATTCAGCCTCCAGTATGTCTTTGGGGAGGTCTTCTGTGAGCAAGGAGCTATGGTCATTGGGCCTTGAAATGTGACCCTACCTCCCTCACAATGGAACAGAATATGGAACCCTGATAACTAAGCCACTGTATGTGACAACCAGCTCAAGCCAGCTCCCTTGGCCTGTGGCTCAGGAACCAGAAAGATGTTGCTGTGCTGTTGCCAAAGGTCAGGAGGCTCGCATCTCAGGCATGAGAGATATGGATGTCTCACTTGAAGAAGTAGATGCTGGATCAGTGCCAAGCCAAAATTCCAGTATATGAGGCATTTCTCTAGGAAGAAAGCCAGGAAACTCCAGGGCAACTCAGATGAGGTATATTGAGAGGAAACCTATTTGAACCCATCATCCTGCTCACACACTACAACCTTCTTGTGTGCTTTCAAGTGACTATACTGAGATTAGAGTGTGTCATTTCCAATCTACTCTATTCCAATTCCTCAGTGTGAAGTGTGGTCCCATTCCGACGTTTGAAATATCCACTGTTTTGCCAACATAGTGTGATGGTAAGTCAGCTCATACTCTGAATGTGCCTTGTAACCTATGGATCCTGGAGGAAGGCCTGTTGGAGATGCTGCTGACAAAGCTGATCCCTGCCTACCAGAAAGGTGATCTCTTTTATGTGTGAAACTTCCTGCACAATTTCAAATAGTGGAGGACAATGTAGTAGTTGCTGGAAATTCTCTTGAAAAAGTGAGTGTTCCCCCTCCAAACCCAGGTTTGCTCACCCCTCCTGGCCAAGTCTTGGAATACTTGGCTCCTCTCTGAGCCTGTTTGGTTCACTGGGGTGTTCACAGGGGAGCTAAGCATGATATAAGTGCACAAACTACTTTATTATGACTGGGACACCATGCCATTTCATTTCCCTCACAAGCTACTGGAGTCTCAACAGTGTGCTTACTGAGAAGTTGGATTTTAGGCATGAGTAAGTGGCTCCCAACTGCAGCCCTCACCTAGGTGACATCCTAGGAAATCCCATTTCCCAGTAAGAAATGAGGTGTCAGTACTATTGGCGGAGGCCTGTGAAATAATGGAGTCAGAAGAAAAGCTGGGGGCTGAATCACTTTTGAGCCATCAGGGATGGATTGTGATAGCTTTTCCTGTTAGAACCTGAAAGCATTTACATTTTGGTGTGTGGTCCAGTGCTGCCACTTGAACCTGAACCCAGGTCTAAATGCCATCCATTTGGTGTTCAAAAATTAGCACTGTACCATTCGAGTCATAGGTCAAGTTCTGGCTTTTTGCTGCCTAATTGAAGACAAGTGCCTTTAGACTTTTACTGACTAGACTGGCTTTCCACTGTGATCTTCAGAGCTCAGCCTGCTGGGTGGCTAAGATTAGAGGAATGAGCATTTAGTTCTTTATTTAGAGCATTCACTTATTGATTTATTTAGAGCATTTACTTAGTTAATTTAAGGTGCGTTTACTTTGGACAGATGCATAGAGGCTTCTCTCAGAAGCTTCTGGAAGTGGGGTGTAAAAGTCATCCTGTTCTCGAGTGTCTCTTACCCCCCTCCCAGCACATAAGTGCACATCTCTGCAGGACAGCCACAGCATTAGAGTCCTGCAAGAAAGGGGCTTTGGTAGAAGGCTCAGGATGGAGAGAGAAGGCTCTCACTTTCCTTGTACCGAATGTGCCGATAGCATCATGTGTTCCATCTATACGATGTGAATGGACTTCTACCCCAGTGATTTCTACGAGTTCAAGAACTGCCACACCCTGACACAACTCAAGCTCTATATGAGGCTCCAAATCCCCGCTTTGGACCTGCTCTTCTAGACACATACTTTTTGACCAGCTGGAGGAATGTGCAACCAGTAAGACCAAGAAAAAGTAGAAGTCCTGGTGTGGGTGCCTCAGAGCCTGTGAGTAGGAAGCCCATGTGGTCTAGATATTGGTTGGCCCTTACTTCTACAGAGCTTGGCAAAATGCCCTTCATGGGTGGTGTCAGCCAGGTAATGTCTGTCCTCTGAAAGGACTCGGGAATAAGCACTCATTAGAAAGACCCTACACCTTCTCAGAGTTCAGTCCAAACTCCAGTTCTACAGGTTCCTCCATTAGATCCTCATGGAAGTTGAGTGACACTTCAACTTGCAGAGTCCACTCTGTCCACTCTGTACCTATTTCCATTCTTAGGTTTGGGTCATCGTGGAAGAGCTTATCCTGAACTCGGGATGAAAAACCCACCAATGGAGCTGGTGACTGATGGAGACAGAGAATCATCACTGCACTCCAGAAAGCATGGGCCTTGTGTAGAAATTACCAAACAGGTTTAGAGTCCTGTGGATATAGCTTTTGCTCTGAACCCCATGTGTGACACAGTTGAACCTGCAGATACTATGGAGGAAGAAAAAGAGCAGCCAGATTTCCTTCCGTTTCCTTTCACACTCCACCCAGAGTCAGTCCATCTGAGTCAGAGTAACACTCCACTTATTGTGCAAGCTGAAGGGGCACACGCTGGGCTCATGGAAAATGTCCCCATGGGAAGCAGCAAGTGTACTCTCAATACTGGATTCATTGGAGGAAAATGAATCCATCCTCACAGAATATCCAGACCCATCCATCTCACTAAAAGAGACTCAATCTCCATTCGACAAACCAGAATCCATCCCCCTCTTAACTCAGGAAGGACATTCTGTTTCTCATGAGGAAGGAGACCCTTCTGAGGACTCTGAAGTAGAATTACTGTCTGAAGGCAACTTGGAGGCCAGTCTGGATTTTGAGCTTCCCTGTCCCCTTCCTAAAAAGACATCTCTTTATCTTGCTCTCATGATTCTTGTCAAGTATTCATTGTATTTTCTTTGCTAACTATTAAACTCTCATTGTTAATATTATAGTGTGCAGTTCTTCAGTCCTTATTATACTGTGTTTTATTGTCCACTTAGAATGTGAGACCTCAGACACATAGGTCCTGGGTGGGCCAAAAACCAGACAGGTCTGGTCCCATAGAAGACAACCTTACTGGATATACAGGGAACTATGAAATGCATGGAATCACCAAGAATCCTGGCCAGGCCTCCATGGAAAGACAAGTCAGCTACCAAAGCTTAAGGACAGAGCAGATGCCTGGAAATGTGTTTTGTCAATCGGGAGAAGTGCCAGAGTAACTGTAATATTATGTGGGACTCTGTTCTGTGAGTTCAAGTCTGTTTATATATCCATTGTGCTTTGTAGAAATATTTAAGAAAATTAAAACTCCACAATAGTATCAAAAATCTACTTTGGCTTTGAATGTGGCCTAGTTGTAGAGTGCTCGCGTAGTATACAAGAAGACCTTGATTCAATTCCTCGGCACTGCATACACAGAAAAAGCAGATGGGGCACTGTGGCTCAGGTGTCAGAGTGCCACCCTTGAACAAATGTGGCCAAGGACAGTTCCTGGTCCCTCAGTTCAAGCCCCAGCACTAGCCAAACAAGAAATCATACCATTTTCCACACATTTGGAAATAAACCTGTTTTATCTAACCCTACATCTTTTTTGCCAGTCCAGGGTGTGTGCTACCAAGCCAAACTACTGGCCCCCAACCTTACTATTTTGAATCATTTAATTTTTTTACATAATCATATTTCATGCTGTCTGTATTAATACCATAAACAGTATGCTTAGTATAATAATGTTAAAGGTAAAACATAAGAAATTAATAACTAACATTCCTTTTAATTAGTTTTATAGGATTACTACCACTTTATGAGAAAAATTACATAGAATGTTTATTTTAGAGTTCAAGTAATCCATTTTGATAAATATATCAACCTACATCATTTATTTGAACACATTTTAAACTATTTTTTTCAGGAATGAAAATACATATATATTTGTTGTAAATGAAATTTATGACTTGGGGGGAAGGAAAGAGAAAAGGGGGAAGGGGGTAACAGTGTTTACAAGAAATGTACTTATTACATATGTAACAGCAATCTCTTTTTATATCACCTTGACAACAAATTTTTTGAAAAGTACAATAAGTTTAAATGTCTACTTTGGGCAGAATTTTTTTTGCAAGTACTGGGCTTAGACTCAGGACCTGAGCACGATCCTTGTTTTTGTTTTTGTTTATTCTTAAGGCGCAAGTTCTATCACATGTGCCTCATCACCACTTTTATCTTTTTTTTATCTATGTTGTGCTGAGGAATTGAACTTGGGTCTATGAAATGGCAGTGGTGGTTTTAAGCTAAGCAAAAATAGAGTAGAAAGTGGTAAAATACATATTTGTGTGTAAGCAAAATAGCCAGACTTATGCATTAGAACAGGATAGCAACTTGAAAAAAAAAATTTTGCTTTCCATCTCACTAGGTCCTGTCTCTTAATTTATTCAAGTAAGTAAAATGCTGGGTTTTATAATCATTGCTCTGAATATTAGAAAATCATAATATCTCTCATTAACCAACAAAGACCAGGAACTGGGGCTTCGTTCAAATGGCAGAGTATCAGGCAAGAGAAGAAAAAATTGAAGTAAGAACTTGAAGTTCTTGATCCAGAACCTGCATAGTAACAGAGCAGCAGCCTGGTGATGGTACCTCACACCTATAATCTTAGCTACTCAGGAGGCTAAGATCTGAGAATCAAAGTTTAAAGCCAGCCAAAGTACCCAGTTAATTGCCAGAAAAACCAGCAGTGGCACTGTGGCTCACAGATTAAAGCACTAGCCTTGAGCTGAAGAGCTCAGGGACAGTGCCCAGGCCCAGAGTTCAAGCCCCACAATTGACAAAAATCAAACAAGCAAACAAAACTCACAAAGAAGCCTGCAGACCACAGTGGTTCTGCTGAGTCTCTTCTCTATGGGGATCAGGAAACATTTCACTTTTTCTGTCTCTTCCCATCTCAACATTCATACTAAAATAAGACTGTGTTGAAAGTTTCAATTTATAAAAATGTTTTTCATGAAGCACCCTGAAATATTCATCGCTTATATCTCAATTGAAGATAGTTGATTTGGGGCTGCATTGGTAGAGTGCTAGCCTTGAGCAGAAAAGTTCAGGGATAGAGCTGAAGCACTCAGTTGAAGACCCAGTGCCAACACACAAAAGAAAATATGCACTTTATACATATTTTCTAATTTCTTAATGAATTTTTCAGTCTGTATAAATATAGGGTACATTCCTTGTTACTTAAGTAAGATTGCTCTTTTTTTTTCTTTTTGCCAGTTGTAGGGCTTGGACTCAGGGCCTAGACATTTTCATTGAACTCGCTTGCCCAAGGTGAGTGCTCTGCCTCTTGAGACACAGCGCCACTTCTAGCTTTTTTCTGAGTATGCGGAACCGGTGAATAGAACCTAGGTCTTCATGCATTCTAGGTGAGCACTCTACAATTAGGCTACATTCCCAGGCAGTGAGATTCCTGTTACAGTCATTGTGTGTTCACAGTATTTGATCTCACACAATGTAAGGCCCTGGTTGGCTTTGACCTGTGATCCTAAGCCCTGAGCCTCCTAAGTAGCTGAAATTAAGTTGTGAGCCAGCATGATGGCTTCCATTCTTTTTTCTACAAAATATATGTAGTTATCTAAAATATATCTATAGCTGAAAAAAAGGAATCTCTCCCAAACAAATCTTCAAAGAAACAACATCCTATTAAAAGGTGGGCTAAAGATTTAAAAGAGTATTCTCTGAAGAAAAAATTAAAATGGGCTTTAGACACATGAAGAAATGCTCCACATCTCTACCAATAATGGAAATGCAAATCAAAACAACTTTGAGATTCCACCTGACTCCAGTCAGAATGGCCATTATCAAAAAATCTAATAAGAGATACTGGTGGGGAAGTGACCAGGGGGGATCACACCTACACTGTTGGTGTGAGTGTAAACTCGTTCAACCACTAGGGAAAGCAGTGTGGTGGTTCCTCAAAAGACTGAACATAGAGCTCCCCTATGATCCAGCAAATCCACTACTTGGCACCAACCCAATTGTCCAGAAAAAAGGACATACTAAAGCCACTAGCACAATGATGCTCATTGCAGCACTATTTACCATAGCTAAGATATGAAACCAACCCAGATGCCATTCAGTAGATGACTGAATCAAGAAGATGTGGTACTTATACACAATGGAATGCTATGCTGCCATCAGAATGAATGACATCGCCCCATTTGTAAGGAAATGAAAAGTCTTGGAAAAATTCATATTAAGTGAAGCAAGCCAGACCCAAAGAAACATAAGCTCAATGGTTTCCCTCATTTGTAATAATTAGTTCACATCTAGGACTCTCCTAGCAGAGGATTACAATAACTCAAAAACCTAGGTATATAAGGTCATATAGGATGAGACTAAATGTAAGGATCTCTAGGATATGGGAATAAGAGCTATATCTTGTGTCATCGTTGCTCTTAATCTTGTGTGATTTTTGTCCTTAATCTACTATGTTATTTCTCATCTCTTATTTTGCCCTTTGGTTAATGTCAGATTGTTACTGTATCTGATTTTTTCCCTGGCATATTGTATATATGTTTATTTGTTTATGTCAAATAGGAAAGGGAAGGGGGGAAACAAGATGATTGGGAAGGGGAGGGGAGAGGGAACTGGGGACAAAAACATGTGGAGTGGAATAAATGTGTGAGAAGTAATGCAGTCCACTACCTGTAAATTTAATCATAACCCCTCTATACATTATCCTGAAAATAAAAGAGACTATAAAAATATCTGTAGAAAATGAGGCTGGATGATGGAAACAACCAGATGCCCTACTACAAAAAATGTGATACACACACACACACACACACACACACACACACACACAATTGAATGATACATAGCCAACCGACAAGATAAAATAATGGCATTCTCGGGGAAGTGGATGAAAAGGAAAAAAATCATATTAAGTGAAGTAAGCCAAACTCAAAGGAACATAGGCCCAAGAGTCTCCCTCATTTGTCAAATTCAGTAGAAACCTTGGGCTCTGCTACCAAAGATTTACAATAGAACAAAATCTAGAGACATCGTGACAAATAGTATGACACTAAATGTAAGGACCTCCAAGATGAAGAAACAAAACTCATATAATGAGTGATTGTTGTTCTTAATGAACTATGTGATCTCTTATCTCTTTTGCTATCCCTTGGTTATATGATATTGTTAAAATATTTCACCTTGTTTTCTGATATATTTCATATGTGCCTAATTGGTTATTTGAAATTGGATAGGGAAGGGGGGAAATGAAAATGAGTGGGAGTAGGGGAAGGGAAATGGGGACCATATCATTACATGGGGTATCAAAGTTTGAGAAGTAATGCACCTTCTATCTGGTGAATATAATGTAACCCTTCTATAAATTACAATAAAAATAAATACATAAAAAGAAGATCTGCACAGAAAAAATAATAATGGCATTTTTGGGATAGTGGATGAAATTAGAGTGAATCCTGTTGAGTGAGATAAGTCAAGACCAAGGAACAAAAGGTACATGGTATCCTTAATATATGGATATTAGTTTCAAACAGTAGTAGAGCAATGATTGAATAGTTGATACCCAAAGTTCTGGACATAATTTTGTAGATATAAACATAACTACATAGACATAAAAATCTAGGATAGACTATACACTCTATAGACATGTGTTTTATTATAGATTAATCTGTATCTATGACATACAAAGACTCAGCTTAATTTTTACTATATTCTAAAATTTATGTGCCAGTGATTATATAGCGATACCCTTCTTGAATACTTGTTGGTTAAACATGACATTTGAAATATGAAGTAAAATTCAATGTTAATAAATTTAAAAAAAAAGAGGCTAGAGTTAAATACCACTAATGTACTTGCTCTAAGTGGTACAGAAATTTTCTTAATGAATCAAGGGGTTTTATTACATCTTTATGCAATTATTTTAGTTCTGAGTGTTCTACACTCAATGATACTTCTGGAAAGATGATATAGCTGACTGTGTAGATGGTATGAAGACATACTGGCCTAAACGTAGAATAAAGCATTGGTAAGTAGCTGTTAGCTGTCCAGATTCTACTGGAATATGTGGAATGAATTTATTTATTTTTTATTTATTTATTTATATTTTTATTGAAATTAGTAAAAGGGTTACATGATATTTGCCAGATAGAAGATGCGTTAATTCACATACATTGATACCCTTTCACATGTATTGGTACCATTTCCCTCCCCCCCCCACACCCCCCACCCGTCTTGGTTTTCCCCCTTCCCTATCAAATTTCAAATATCCAAATACAAATATATTCAATATATTAGATAACAATGTGAGATACTATACCAATATGAGATAACAAGGGACAGCAAAGGAGATGAGAGACAACATAGTACATTAAGGACAACAATCATTCATTATATAGCTTTTGTTTCACTATCCTGGACTTCCTTTTAATTAGCTTCACATTATATGTCCTTATATATCAAGATTTTGCTCTATTGCAAATCTCTGCTAGTAGAGCCCAAGGTTTCTACTGATTATGACGAATGAGGGAAACCATTGAGCCTAAGTTCCTTTGAGTCTGGCTTACTTCACTTAATATGATTTGTTCTAAGTCTTTCCATTTCCTAACAAATGGGGCGATGTCATTCTTTCTGACAGCAGCATAGAATTCCACTGTGTACAAATACCACAAGTTGTTGATCCACTCATCAACTGAGGGACATCTAGGTTGATTCCATATCTTTGCTATGGTGAATAGTGCTGAAATGGACATTGATGTGCTAGTGGGTTTAGTATGTCCTTGTTTCTGGATGGTTGGGTAAATACCAAGTACTGGAATTGCTGGGTCATAGGGGAGTTCTATGTTTAGCCTTTTGAGGCACTGCCACACTGTTTCCATAGCGGTTGGACGAGTTTGCACTCCCACCAACAGTGTAGTAGTGATCCCTCCTGGCCACATCCCCTCCAGCTTCTGTTGTCATTCGTTTTCCTGATCCTGGCCATTCTAGCTGGAGTGAGGTGGAATCTTAGAGTTGTTTTGATTTGGATATCTTTTATGAAAAGATATGTTGAGCATTTCTTCATGTGTCTATAGGCCATTTTTGTTTCTTCTTCAGAGAAGACGCTCTTTCAGTCTTTGGCCCATTTTTTAATGGGATGGGTGTTACTTTGGAGGTTAGTTTTGGAGTGATTCAATTTTTTGAGTTGTTGATATATTTTAGATATGAGGCCTTTGTCCGTTGTTTGGTTGGTGAAGATCTTCTCCCACTCTGTAGGCTTCCTCCTTAGTTTACAAGCTATGTCCTTTGCCATACAAAAGCTCTGCAGTTTAATGCAGTCCCACTTATCCAGCCCTTCTCTGATTTGTTGTGATTCTTGGTCCTTATTAAGAAAGTTTCGACCTGTGCCAAGGAGGCCTAGTGTATCTCCTATTCCTTCCTGTAGAGTTTTCAGTGTGTCAGCTTTTACCTCCAGGTCTTTGATCCATTTGGAGTTAAATCTAGTGCAAGGTGACAAAGAAGGATCCAGCTTTAGTTTTCTGCAGGTGCTTAACCAGTTCTGCCAGCACAACTTATTTTTGCTATACGGGGTCTTTTATTATTCCAAATGAAATTTTGGATTGCCTCTTCTATTTCTTTAAAGAATGACATTGGTATGTTGATGGGTATTGCATTGAATTTGTAGATAGCTCTTGGCAAGATTGTCATTTTCACATTGTTGATTCTTCCAATCCAGGAACATGGGAGGTTTTTCCATTTCCTTAGTTCTGCTTTAATTTCCTTTTTTAGGGTTTTGAAGTTTTCGTCAAAAAGGTCCTTTACATTCTTAGTTAAGCTAATTCCTAGGTACTTTATTTTCTTTGAGGCTATTGTGAAAGGAGTTTCTTTCCTGATTATTGCCTCGTTCCTCTCACTGTTGGCATAAAGGAAGGCAGTTGATTTTTGAGGGTTGATTTTATAACCTGCTACTCTTCCAAAGCTTTGGATCAGCTCAAGGAGCTTGGGAGTAGAGTCTATAGGATTCTTTAAATACAGAATCATGTCATCTGCAAAGTGGGATAGTTTTATTTCCTCTTTCCCTACTTGGATCCCCTTTATGCTTGCTTCTTGCCTTATTGCACTGGCTAGGAATTCTAGTACTATGTTAAAGAGTAGTGGAGAAAGTGGGCATCCTTGTCTCGTTCCTGATTTTAGAGGAATGGCTTTAGATTTTCACCATTAAGTGTAATACTAGCAGTAGGTTTCTCATACACAGCCTTTATTACATTAAGGAATGTTCCATGGATTCCTAGTTTCTCCAGAGCCTTTAACATGAAGGGGTGTTGGATCTTGTCAAATGCCTTTTCCGCGTCTATTTAGACAATCATGTGATTTTTGTCTTAGCTCCTGTTGATGTGTTGAATTATATTAATTGATTTGCGTATGTTGAACCAGCTTTGCCTCCCTGTGATGAATCCAGTTTGATCATAGTGTATAATTTTTTGATGAGTTGTTGTAGACGGTTGGCCAGTATTTTGTTGAGAAGTTTTGCATCGATGTTCATCAAAGAAATGGGTCTATAGTTCTCTTTCTTTGATGAATCTCTGTCTGGTTTGGGGATGAGGGTTATACTGGCTTCATAGAATGAGTTTGGTAAGGAACCTTCATTTTCAATTTCGTTGAAGAGCTTGAGGAGTATTGGTGTGAGCTCTGCTTTGAAGACCTTATAGAATTCAGCTGTGAATCCATCTGGCCCTGGGCTTTTCTTAGGTGGAAGTACTCTAATTGCCATTTCTATTTCAGAGCTTGAAATAGGCCTGTTGAGTTGGGTTAGCTCTTCTTGGTTCAGTGTGGGTATGTTAATATTGGCTAGGAATTCATCCATTTCATCTAGGTTCTCAAATTTGTTGGCATAAAGGTTTGAGAAGTATTCCCTCATGATATTCTGGATCTTGGTAATTTCTGTCGTGATATTACCATTTTCATCTGCGATTTTGTTTATTTCGATATGCTCTCTTGTTTTTTTGGTAAGATTTGCTAAGGGCTTGTCAATTTTGTTAATTCTTTCAAAGAACCAACTCCTTGTTTTGTTGATTATTTCTATAGTTTTTTGGATTCCAAATCATTTAATTCTGCTTTGATTTTAATTATTTGCTTCTTCTACTGGGATTAGGGTTGGTTTGTTTCTCTTTTTCCAGGAGCTTAAGGTGGGATATTAACTTGTTGGTTTGCAATTTTTCCAACTTGTTGTTGTAGGCACTCAGCGCTATAAATTTTCCTCAGAGTACGGCCTATGCTGTGTCCCAAAGGAGTTGGTATTTTGTGTGCTCTTTACTGTTAAATTTCATAAACTGTTGGATTTCTGTTCTGATCTCTTCAATGACCCATTGGTGGTTCAACAATGTGTTGTTCAGTCTCCATGAGTTACAGGGTTTTCGTTGGTGGAGGTGTGTGTTCAGTTCAAGTTTGATGCCTTTGTGGTATGAGAGTGTGCATGGAATAGTTTCTGTGTTTCTGAATCTGTCCAGGTTTGTTTTATGGCCTAAGATGTGATCTATTTTGGAAAATGTTCCATGTGCTGCTGAGAAAAACGTATATTGTGTTGTTGCTGGTTGGAATATTCTGCAGATGTCTGTTAGATCTAGTTGGTCTATATATTTGGTCAGTTCTAAGGTTTCTCTGTTGAGTTTTTGCCTGTTTGATCTGTCCATAGGTGAGTGTGGTGTGTTAAAGTCACCGACAATCACTGTATTTCGATCTATGTATGGTTTCAGTGTAAGTAAAGTTTGCTTGATGAAGTTTGGAGCTCCGGGATTGGGTGTGTAAATATTTAGGATCGTTATGTCTTCCTGGAAGAAAGATCCCTTTAGTAGTATGTAGTAACCTTCTTTGTCTTTTCTTACTAATTTTGGTTTGAAGTCTATTTTATCTGATATGAGGATGGCAACTCCAGCCTGTTTATGGGGGCCGTTAGCTTGATAGAGTTTATTCCAACCTCTCACTTTCAAAAGATGATTGTTTTTTTGGGTAAGATGTGTCTCTTGAAGACAGCAGAACGATGGCTCTTGCTTTTTGATCCAACTAGACAGCCTATGCTGTTTAATTGGAGAGTTAAGTCCATTGATATTGACAGTTAGGATTGAGAGATATTTATTAGGTCCTACCATTTTTAAAAGCTTTTATTTGGGCCTGTGTCTTGACAGTTCTTGTGGTCCTTAGGTGGTATGCTGTTTAGGTGCCATTTCTTTCCCTATGTTGCCTTTATTTTGGTTTTCTATGTATGGAGCATGTTTGAGAATTCTCTGTAGTGTTGGTTTTTTTTCGACATATTGTTGCAGCTTTTCCCTGGAATGGAATGTTTTTATTGTTCCCTCAGTTATGAATGAGAGCTTAGCTGGGTACAGTATTCTTGGTTGGTAGTTGTTTGACTTAAGGGCATGGCATATATGCTTCCAGTCACTTCTTGCTTGCATGGTCTCTGCTGAGAAATCTGGGGTGATTCTGATTGGTTTTCCTTTATAGGTTACTGAACCCTTTTCCCTGGCTGCCTTCAGGATCCTTTTTTTGGTTTCTACTGATCCAGTTTGAATTACGATGTGGCTGTGAGATGTTCTTTTCTGGTCAGGTCTGTTTGGGGTTCTAAAAGCTTCTTGTATCTGGATGGGTCTGCCCTTCTGGATATTTGGGAAATTCTCTGAGATGATGCCCTGAAGTATATTTCCAATACCATTGACCTCTTTCTCCAGACCCTCCTCAATACCAATTAGCCTTAAATTAGGCTTCCTAATTGTATCTTGGACCTCCTGAAGCGCTCTCTCATTTTTCCTAGATTTGGATTGACTCATTTTCTGTTCTTTCTCTATAATAACTAAATTATCTTCAGCCCCGGAAATTCTCTCCTCTGCATTGTCTAACCTGCTATCAAAGCTATCTACTTTATTTTTCATCGCCCTTGCTTCTAATTGCTCATTTTTGATGCCTTGCATCTCTTCTTTTAGATCATGTATGGATTTCTTTATCTCCTTGATTTCCATTTGAGTGGTTAGCTCAGTAGCTTTATTTTCTTTGAACATTTACTGGAGTTCGGTCACCTTTTTATTTGTGGATTCTATGAATTCATCCATCTTTCTTTGAACAGCCTTTATTATGGCTTCCTTTATGGCTCCTTCTTTTTCACTTATCACCTTGTTTATGGTTTCCTCTTGTTCAGCTATGGCTCCTCCCTTATCTCTTTCTTTATATTTTCACATTTTTCATTAATGATGTTTATCAATTGCATTTGTACAGCACTTGGAAGACTCTCCTCCAGGCTTGCCAGTGACTGTTCCATTGGCTGTTTACATTGGGTGGGGGAGGTGGGAGGTTTTGTTTCTTGATTTGACATTTTTTTTGAGTTTCTTGTTTTGCCCATTTGAAAATGGGAGCAAGATTAATACTAAACACGATCATAGTTTTTCAGATATAACCAAGCTAGACCTCTGTAGCTTGCAGAATCTAGATGTTCACGAGTTTTGATTGATGTTATCACTCTTTCTTTTCGTGCAGTTATCGACTAGTCTAATTTTTCACTGATATGCCATTTATATTCAAAACAATAAGCCTCTCAATCCAATCTCTATTGTCTTTAAGTCCCTCTGAGCCTAGAGGATAATTAAACCCCTAGATATACAATGTTGCTCAACAGCCATCAAGTGTAGATCCATGCAGTATAAGGGTTGAAAGAGGAGCAGAGGTCCAGAGATAGAAAAATAGAATGAGAGAGGTCAGGGGGTAAGTAGGTAGAGTATTTGGAAAGTATTAGAATAAAACTTATGTGTTGCTGCGCGACTAGCTCTTAGCCCAACCAGTGGCCTCACTCTGGACCATGGGATGGATCTGTGAGCTTCTGTCTGAGCGCGGTTGGTGGACGTTTTCCTGTGCTGCTTTCAGGGGCGGCCCCAAGCCAAGGGTCTGGGGATTGAGAGTTTCAGGCCCTCTCAGCAGGACCAGCAGGAGGCCCCTCTGTTCCCAGGGGCGGGGCCCAGCTGGGGGCGTGGGATCCAAGGGCGGAGCTGTGCCTTTTTGGTTCTCAGAAGGGGAGCTTGGCTGCTGGTTGGCCTTCATATCCCTGCTGTGTTTCCACTGCTTTGTCAGAGTCTGTGACTGTGGGGGCGTCCTTGGTGGTGTCTTGCTCAGGGTTTCCAGCTGGAGGATGCCCCGCTCGAGAATTGAGGGAGGGCAGATGCTGGCTCTTTACCCGCACCCCCTACCCACTTTTGTAAGGCAGGGTCTCAAAGCCCTCCACTCTCCAGATCCAGTGGCCTGGGTGAGGAGCCTGGTGGGCGGGTGGGAGCTGGGACAGCTCCGCCTCCCCTGGTGGGGTGCTGGGGCTTATGGGTAGCCCGCCTGTCAATCTCCAGTCAATGGCCTGAGGGAGGGGGCTGTTGAGGGGAGGGACAGGATTCTAAATTCATTGCCCCCCTGCTCCGGCCAGTCTTTCTCGGCGGGGTATTGGGGTCTGAGTTAAGTTCTATTTCTTGGCACCCGCTCTGCTTTCCCGAAGTGTTTGGGGACGCGCTGTATTACTCATGCCTCTGCGGGTGTTCTAAGGTGGTGGGGAGTCTTTCACTCCCCTCGGGTCTCCACTGCCGCCTGTGTTCTGAGTCTTGGTCCCGCTGCTTGCTGTCTGGTTCCGCGTCTGGGTTCCACTGCTTCCGCCATTCGCTGGCCCGGTTCTGTGCTGTTTTCTGTAGCCGTTGGGCTCCCAGCCTGGCGCCCTCCAGTGCCGCCGCTTTTCGGGGATTAGAGCCCATGCCCGCCCCCGCTTTCCCCGCGTGAAGCCGGTGCCAGCTCAAGCTGCTTTTCGCAGCTTGGTCTGGTGCCAGCAGCCGCTTATCGCGGCTTTCCGCGACTTTGGGCGAGAGGTGGGGGAGGGGTCCTCGCGTTCTGAATTCTTTGAGAAAGTTGGATGTGAGCTTTATCTGGATTTCTTTTCCAGTTTGAGTCCTTCTCCGTTGCTTTTTGAGTTTGTTGACGTGGATTTCTTTAGAAAGTTGGCTCGTGGGACTCCCTGGTTCTCTCTTTTTGTCAGAGAAAGCTAAGCAGCATCCCTATTGTCTCGGCGCCATCTTCCTTCCTCCCTGGAATGAATTTATTAAGCACAATGCAGGCTCTTAGTCAGATCAGGGTCAAGATTATGTGGTTCCATGAGATGAATGAGGAAAGATAAGAAAAATCTACTAAGATATCCAGATATACTTTTGAAACTAAGGTATCTGGACTCCTTTTTTTTTTCTTTCTTGGTGGGGAGCTTGAACTTTGGACCTGGGCAAGGTCTCTTAGTTCTTTTTCATCAAGGCTAATGCTGTACCAGTTTTAGCCACAATTCCACTTAGTTTTTGGGTGGATAAGTGGAGAGAAGAATCTTACAGGTTTTTTTTGTTTTTGTTTTTTGGCTTGCAAAGGCTTTGAATCACCTTCTCCCTGGCTAGTAGAATGACAATTATGACATTCCAGAACTTGGCTAGTGATTTTTTGAAAATTGGACTTTCTTCCAAATCACGTAACTGGTTCCTAGCAAAGTTTTGAAGCCTGACTTAAATGTGACAGTTTTTTGTCACTTGGAGACACTCTGTGCTGAACGTTAGAAATCTACCAGCTGGGTCACAGTGGCACTTCCAGTTTTTGTTTATGTGGTGCTGAGGAATGGAATCCATGGTTTCATACATGCTAGGAAAGGTACATTTTCATCCCAACAATCCAGAAACAAGGGCATACTAAACCCACTAGCACAACAATGTTCATTGCAGCACTATTCATCATAGCAAAGATATGGAACCCACCCACATGTCCCTCAGTTGATGAGTGGATCAAGAAGTTGTGGTATTTGTACACAATGGAATTCTATGCTGCTGTCAGAAAGAATGACATCGCCCCATTTGTTAGGAAATGGAAGACTTAGAACAAATCATAGTAAGTGAAGTAAGCCAGACTCAAAGGAACTTAGGCTCAGTGGTTTCCCTCATTCGTCATAATCAGTAGAAACCTTGGGCTCTACTAGCAGAGATTTGCAATAGAGCAAAAGGCCAAATATAAGCCCTTATAATGTGAAGCTAATTGAAAGGACCTCCAGGATATTGAAACAAAAGCCACATAATGAATGATTGTGGTCCTTAATGTACTATGTTGTCTCTCATCTCCTTTGTTTCCCTTGGTTATGCCATATTGGTATAGTATCTCAATTTGTTGGATGATATATTGAATTTATTTGTATTTGGATATTTGAAATTTGATAGGGAAGGGGGGAAAACCAAGACGGGTGGGGGGTGTGGGGTTGGAGGGAAATGGGTACCAAGACATGTGAAAGGGTATCAATGTACGTGAATTAATACACCTTCTATCTGGCAAATATCATGTAACCCTTTTACTAATTACAATAGAAACATGATTAAAAAAAGAAAGTTGTAGTGTGTGGGGAGGATGATGAGGTCAAATACATTTCTCCTTAGAAATATACCTCATCTGGTTGCCCTGGATTTTCCTGGCCTTCTTCTTAGAGAAAGGCCTGTTATACTGGATTTGTGGCTTGGCAATGATCAACATGTACATCTTCGAGTAAGACATCCACAACTTCCATGCCAGAGACTCGAGTTTCCTGACCATTGGCAACAGCACAGCAACATGTTTCTTCCTCCTGAGCCACAGGCCAAGTGAGCTGGCTGAGTTGGTTGTTAGTTACAGTGGCTTGGTTACCAGGGTTCCATATTCTGTTCCATTGTGAGGGAGGCAGGGTCACCTTTCAGGGGCAAGAGGAGACAATTTCTGGGGCTGAAGATAATTTAGTTATTATACAGAAAGAACAGAAAATGAGTCAATCCAAATCTAGGAAATATGGGAGAGCGCTTCAAGAGGTCCAAAATGCAATTAGGAAGCCTAATTTAAGGCTAGTTGGTATTGAGGAGGGCGTGGAGAAAGAGGTCAATGGTATTGGAAATATACTTCAGGGAATCATCTCAGAGAATTTCCCAAATATCCAGAAGGGCAGGACCATCCAGATACGAGAAGCTTTTAGAACCCCAAACAGACCTGACCAGAAAAGAACATCCCACTGCCACATTGTGATCCGAACTGGATCAACAGAAACGAAAGAAAAGATCCAAAAGGCAGCCAGGGAAAAGGGATCAGTAACCTATAAAGGCAAACCAATCAGAATAACCCCAGATTTCTCAGCAGGGACTACGCAAGCACGAAGTGACAGGAAGCATATATGCCATGCCCTTAAATCAAATAACTACCAACCAAGAATACTGTAGACAGCTAAGCTCTCATTCATAACTGAGGGAACAATAAAAACTTTCCATTCCAGGGAAAAGCTGCAACAATATGTCGAAAAAAAACCAACACTAAAGAGAATTCTCAAAAATGCTCCATACATAGAAAACCAAAATAAAGGCAACATAGGGAAAGAAATGGTACGTAAACAGCATACCATCTAAGGACCACAAGAACTGTCAAGACACAGGCCCTACTAAAAGCTTTTAAAAATGGTAGGAACTAATAAATATCTCTCAATCCTAATTCTCAATATCGATGGACTTAACTCCCCAATTAAATGGCATAGGCTGTCTAGTTGGATCAAAAAGCAAGAGCCATCGTTCTGCTGTCTTCAAGAGACACATCTTGCCCAAAAACAATCATCTTTTGAAAGTGAGAGGTTGGAATAAACTCTATCAAGCTAACTGCCCCCATAAACAGGCTGGAGTTGCCATCCTCATATCAGATACAATAGACTTCAAACTAAAATTAGCAAGAAAAGACAAAGAAGGTTACTACATACTACTAAAGGGATCTTTCCTCCAGGAAGACATAACGATCCTAAATATTTACACACCCTTTTGAAGATTCTCAAAAGATTGAAGATTCTGCCAGTGTAAGTTAGTTTCCGGCATTGATATTAAATAATGCAGTGAGTAGGGATTTATATTTGAAATGTCACTGTTGACAAAATCTAACACACATTTGCTTAGTATTTGCTTTTGATTTCCCAAGAAGTTCAGTACAAGCTAACATGTGTGGCATATATCGACTGGGAGAAATGATTCAGAATATGTGACTCATTTGAACAGGAGTCAGTGAAAAGATACAGAAGCAGGATACCCATATTGTGATAATTTGTATCTTTTGCATATTTTGTGTTTGTTATTAATTCCATTTGTAGTGTACATTTCTAGGTAAAAACTTTTAAAATGTTTCCAAACAATTTGTTATTTCAACAGCCATAAAAGACATTTATATGCCTGATAAAATTCACAGAATCCAAATTTTTCACATTATTTTTTGTTTTTTGGGATTTTTGGTGGGTCATAGATCTTGAACTCAGCCTGTGCACTATCCCTGAGCTCTTCAGCTCCAGGCTATCACCTTACCCTGGAGCCAAGCCCCACTTCCCATTTTCTAAAGGTAAATTGGAGATAAGAGTCTCAGGTCTTTTTGTGCCAGCATGGCTTTAAACCTTGATCCTCAGATCTCAGCCTCCTGAGTAGCTAGGAATGTAGAAGTGAGCCACCACCCCATCATGCTCAGATTTCTGTTTTTTTTAAACAAGCCCTTTGGCGGGAACTCGGTCTGAGCACTGTCCTTCAGCTTTCCTCAAGCCTAGTGATCTTCTACTTGAGCCAAAGCACTACTTCTGGTTTTTTCTGTGTATGTGGTACTGCGGAATTGAACCTTCGTCTTCATACAAGCACTCTACAACTATGCCAAACTCCCAGGCCCTCCACATTAGTTTTTATGATAGATCTTTCCATGCATCTAGGATGGCTAGAAATCCTTCTTGAGTTTCCCAAGATCAGGGAGTATAGGTGTGTCCCATCCTGTGTGGCTACATAACCATTGTTTCGGGTACAGTTCTCTCTTCATTCTACCCTTCTAGAGCAATTTTCATCTTCCATGTATAATCATTAAACATTCAGCTCCTGTTCCTCTCTTCTCCATTCTCTGGAACCATCGTGCTTTTTGGCTCTGAGGGTTTGTTGATCCTTGGAAGCTCTGGAAGGGAAAACATACCCTAGCTCTTCCTTTATGACTGCTGTATTTTTAGTTTACTGTAATCAAGATTCATCTGTAAAATATAGTAAAATGTTATTCCTTTTCAATGCATTGTTTTGCATATTTCTATCTTTTGATTATTATTAATAGTTGTGAATGGATTCTCCACATATTTGTTCTAGTCTCTGCTTTCTCTTCTGTTAGGTACAAATGTAGAAATAGAAGTGTTGGACCATATTTCTATGTAATTCTATATTTAGTACTTTTTTACCACTCTCCACGCAATTTTTGATTGTTTTATATTCCTTGCAGAACTATTCCAAAGTTCTACTTCTTCTCACTAACTTCCCAGTAAGAGTTCGACTTTGAAAGTTGTTTTTTTGTATGCGTGTGTGTGTGTGTGTGTGTGTGTTTGTGTGTGTGTATGTGGATCTTTTTGTTTAAAACTATATTTATATTAACATATTTAAAGTAATGATTTCATTGTAATTTTAATTTTTCTCATGACTGTTAATATTGAACTTCTTTCTACATTTTGAACTACTATTTCTATATCTTCTTTTTAGAAAATCCTCTACAATCTCCAATTATATTCCCTTTTTTGTGGGGTACTGGGGAAAGTCATGGGGCTTGGACCTTGGGCCGTGAGCTCTTTAGTTTAAGGCTATTGTCCTACCCTGAGTATTGACCCTCAGTTCTTCTGCTCACAGCTCCATACACCTCTTCCCATTATATACAGAACAAAGGTCATCCTCAGTCTTTTTGAAAAAGTAAAGCATACAGTAAATTTGTAGTATAAAACAGCAAGAAATAAATTTCTTGCCAGGTGGAGTCATTTCTACCTGTAAACCCAGCTACTCAGATATTAGGCTGATATCTAAAGATTTGGTTCAAAGCCAGCCTGGGCATTAGAAAGTCTATGAGACTCTCATCTACAGTTAACCACTAGAATATGGGAAATGGCACTGTGGCTTCATAGGTAGGGTGATAGCCTTGAGTTGAAGAGCTCAGGAACAGTACCCAGGCCCAGAGTTCAAGCCTTACAAATCCCCCAGCCAAAAAAAAGAAAAAAAAGTTTCTTCCCCAAGTGATTATTATGCCAGACATAGAACATTAACATTCTGGGTGTACTTCACAGTACTATTACTTGATACCCTAAGATTTTGCAATATTCCCACAGTACCAGCATATGTCATCATATAATATAGTTACTTTTCAATGGAATAATTCCATTTATAAACTAAATCTACTCCCCCGACTTATTTTTGTCGATACCACAATTGCTCTACCATGATATGCCACAAGCCATTAAACATTTTATGGTGGGTAATTGGAAAGGAGTCTGATGGAATTTTGTGCCAGGCTGGCTTTGAACCATGGTCCTCAGATCTCAGTCTCCTGAGTAGCTAGGATGAGAGGCGTGAGCCACCAATACCTGGCTTGCCTTTTTATTTTTTTGTGGGTCTTGGGACTTGAATTCTGGGCCTAGGCACCATCCCTAAGCTTTTCAGGTCAATAGTTCATGTAAGTCTAAACATTTAAGTAAAGGAATAAAATTCCAACAAAAAGAATAAAATTCCAGACATGGTGTGTTTATAACTCAGTGCTAATTACTTGATGAAAATGTGCCATTCCAGAAGCTGGTGTCATTTGATGATGTAGCTGTGGCTTTCAGCCAGGAGGAGTGGCAGCATCTGGACAATACTCAGAGGACCCTGTACAGAGATGTAATGCTGGAGACCTACAGCAACCTGGTGTCCTTAGGTGAGCAAAATTCAAATTCACTTGCAAGGCCAAGTGCCTTGTTATTTTGCAGATACGTGAATGTTTATCAAACTTTCAATACTATTTAAATGAAAGATTCCAGGCCCTGAGAAGTATCATTACTTTCTAAAGAAAACCTAAGGTAATTTTGTACTCAATCTTCGGGATACCTTCAGGATACTTTGACTACAGTTCTAAATTATGTTTCCTGTAATGGAGATGACATTCCAAACTTACACAGTAATTGTAAGTGGATAAACAATCCAGAATAGAATATATATCATTATTGGAAATAGGAACTACAAATCACTAAACAGTGAGTTTATAATATAAACCTGGCACTAGGTGCAATGTTTCATGCCTGTAATCTTAAAATATTCAGGAGGAATAAATCTAAGAATTCTAATTTGAAGCCAGCAATGGCATAAAAATTGCCATGAAACTCTATAACTCCAAGTAACCCCTCAAAAATGTTAGTGGAGTGTCAAGAGTTTGACTTTGTGGTTGAGTGCTTGCCTAGCATGCATGAAGACCTATGCATGTAAGTGGAGCTGGGACTCAAACTGGTATTTTTCTAGCCTTGAGCAAGACAGCTAAGTTTATGCCATATAAAATGAATCCAGAGCTGGGGAAAAGTCAACCATGGAGCCAGTGAGAAATGAGAAAAAAGATTTAATAGATAACTTGTGAGTAGGATGTCTGCGAACTTAAAGCAATGATGACACAGCATAAGCAATAATTCTCTACTGTTTCTAATTTACAGGGCCCTGTGTTCCCAAACCTGTATTAATTGACAAGCTAGAGCACTGTGCAGAACTCTGGATAGGAAATTCCTCTGACAAGAATATCACAGGTGAGTGAATGCATCTTCGTATTGATGTTGGAGCCTGAGCCCCATTGGTAAGTACATGTTGTGATGTACTGAGCAATAATATTCTTAGTTACCCTAAATCCTGCGTGGAACCTATGGAATTCTTTGTGAATGAATCAAGAATCATTTTCTTTTCCCAATCCTATGCTTGGTCTCAGGGCCTGAGCATGGTCCTTGGGTTTTCTCAAGCCTAGCTCTCTACTTCTTGAGTCATAGCACCACTTCTGGCTTTTTCTTTGTATGTAGTACCAAGGAACTCAACCAGGTCTTTGTGCATGCTAGCCCAAACCCCTGGCACCAAGAATCATAGGGTGATATAATGAATTCTATGTGGCAGTAGAGTTAAAGTTAGATTTCTCTGTAGAAATCACTGTGAAACAAAATAAAATGAGAAAGCCATGAGCCCGTGGCTCATGCCTGTAATCCTAGCTACTTAGGAGGCTGAGATCTGAGGATCAAGGTTCAAAGACTGACCTATCACAAAAACACCTTAGACTCTTCTCTCCAATGAACCAATAGAAAATGAGAAGTGGGGTTGAGGCTAAAGATATAGGGCAGTAGCTTTGAGCTGAAGAGCTCAGGAAGAACAGCCAGGTCTAGAATTCAAGTCCCATGACTGCAAAACAAGAAAGAAAGAAAGAAAGAAAGAAAGAAAGAAAGAAAGAAGAAAGAGGGAAGAAAGAGGGAAGGAAGGAAAGGAAGAAAGAAAGAAAGAAAGAAAGAAAGAAAGAAAGAAAGAAAGAAAGAAAGAAATTTAATTTCTTTAAAACTAAGACTATAAATGATTGAGCAAACAAGGAATAAGTCAGGGCATTATTCTCTGATAAGGATAATATCTTTTTCTGGTAGGAAGAGACTGGTATTCAGAACCAGACCTTTCCACCAGAAATTGAGCCTAGTGAGAGAGTGCTTGCCTAGCATGCACAAAGACACAGGTTTGATTCCTTATTACCACATACATAGAAAAAGACAGAAGTAATGACTTCATTGGTAGGGTTCTAGTCTTGAGAAAACCCAAGGACAGTGGTTAAGTCCTAAGTTCAAACCCAGGAATGGAAGGAAAAAAAAACAACAAAGTTTCAATCAACATAAGAAAATTAACTAGACAATGAGCTGGAGATTTTCTGGTCTTCCATGGTTCTGAGGGACAGGAGTGTTAGAAAAGTAATTTTTATAAGACTTCAAATGGAAAGAAACAAATTTCAAAATTCCCACAAATACCTAAATTGAGACTTTAGTGAGAAATTGTAACTGAAGGGATTTAGGTGTAAGTCCTTACTCTCAAGAATCGTTCTTGCTTGGATCAAAGGCAAACAGACATATAAACCAAACTTGTGGCCGCTGAATCTAGAAAAATTCGTGTTCCTCACTTAATGGTTAATAAGCAAACAGCATTGAAAATGGGTAAGGTAATCGTATCTGCTACTCAGGACCTGAGACTCTTATCTGTATTTAACTCTAGAAAACAGGAAGTGGGGCTGTAGCTCAAGGATAGGGGTTATAGTCTTCTGCTGAATTGTTCAGGGACAGGGCCGAGTCCTATGAACTACAAAAAAAAAAAGAAAAGAAAAGAAAAGAAAGTTTTAAAAAGATGCAAAGCAGCACAATATTTAGATTATTTCTCAAAAATAAAAGAAAGGCAGCTATTCCTCAATGTATAAACAAAACAGTATTTGAAAAAAAAACAGCTGCAGGTATACTATAGGTAGTACTCAGCTTACAACTGTAGCAATACATAGTTGGGTAATTTCAATAAATATTTCCTGTGATATAAAAAGAGAACTAAAACACAGAAAAACATTATTGGTCATTGTAAAATATCATTTTCTTAATATGTTAGGGAGAAAAGCATATATTTCTCACAAATCAATTTCCACTTTTATATTTTAAAATATCTAACACTTAGGATGGGAAAGTAAAGTCATTACCTTTACAGTCAGGAATATTTGTATCTCATGTATGTTTGTGTCTTTTTTTCTATGACTCATTTTAGATGTCCAGGTAATGGAAAATGTGTTCAAGACCTGCCAGGAAAGTCCACATGAATGTCTTTGTGAAGTAGCAGTTCCAAGTAGTATCGAAGTGGAGGAAAACGTGAGATTAGCAACAACTTTAAATTTGAGCTCTACACATAATCCAGAGCTGATTAGTAATAACGGTAACAACTTAGGGGTGAGGACTGAGGAGTTCATTAATGTCAGAACATGCTTCTGTCTCCTAAGCCTGATGAGATGCATGCTGCATATAGATCTCGTATGTCTCCAGGTCTTAAAAAATCCATCGGATATTCAGAGCATTTTATTCATGATTGTGACAGTCCAAAAGATCTGCAGTATCATAATTCTGTTCTCCCTGCCCAAGAAATTCTTCACGGAGGGAGGAAAACTGCTAACTGTACTGTGTGATGAAAAATATTGTACTTAGCACCGACCATCACTACACATCCGAAAATGTACACAGGAGAGATTCCTCATACATGTAGTGAATGTGAGAAATCTTTCAGTAATGACATACGCCTTACAATACCTCAGAGCAAATATCCTGAGATATGTGATGCGTACATCAAGTGTGAAAATTAATTTCTGAGAAGTCAGACCTGACGCTCCAACCTCGATCTCCAAGAGAAGACAAACCTTATGAATATGAGGAACGTAATAGAATTTCTGCCCAGAATTCAATTCTCAGCACACATCAGAGATCTCACACAGAAGAGAAATCTTATGAATGGGATAAATGTGGGAAGACTTTTAGACTGAAATCATACCTCACTTTGCACCAGAAAAGACACACAGAAGAGAAACCTTATGAATGTAACAAATGTGAAAAATCTTTCACCCAGAAGATACACCTTCGAGTTCATCAAATAACACACACAGGAGAGAAATCTTATAAGTGTAATGAATGTGGAAAGTCTTTCCAAGGGAAGGGAAAACTTCGTGTTCATCAGAGAATACACACAGGAGTGAAACCTTATGAATGTAACCAATGTGTAAAGTCTTTCAGACAGAAATCTTCCCTCAAATTGCATCAAAGAACACACACAGGAGAGAAACCTTATGTGTGCAACAAATATGGAAAGACCTTCAAGTGGAAGTCATATCTTGATGGGCATAATAGAACACACACAAGAGAGAAAACTTATGCATGTAGTGAATGCGGAAAGTTTTTCAAATGGAAGGTAAAACTCCATGTTCATCAGAGAATATAATGAGGAGAAACACCTTATGAGTGTAACACATGTGGAAAGTCCTCCACACAGAGGCCAAACCTCAACATGCATAAGACAATTCAAACAGGAGAAAAACCTTATGAATGTAACCGATGTGGAATGTCTTTCAAATGGAAGTCTTCCCTCAAATTGCATCAGAGAACACACAGAGGAGAGAAACTGTACGAGTGCATCAAATGTGGTAGGACCTTCAGATGGAAGTCACATTGCAGGGGGCATAACAGAATTCACACATATTAGAAACCTTAGGAATATAACCAAAGTTGAATGTCTTTCGTGCTGTATTCACCCTCAGGAAGCGTAAGAGAGTTCACACATATGAGAAGCCTTAGCAATGTAATAAATAGGAAAGACTTTTTAGTCTGTGGAAGAAAACTCAGCTTGTGTCACAGAACCAACACAAGATCAAACCCTTAATGAATGTAGCAAATGTTCAGTCTTTTCCCCAGAAGGCACAAGTCAAGATTTATCACTAAACACCCACAGGATAGAATCCGATGAATAAAATGAAAGGGAAATTTTTTTGAAGAACTCATAGTTGAGTTTGCATGATACTACATAGACACAGGATAAAAATCGTACGAATATAAGAATATGAAAAAATCCATCATGGACGCATGACTAAGTATAAAATGCACATAGGAGAGAAAAACCTTATGAATATTACAAATGTGGAAAGTGTTTGACCTGGAAGGCATACTTCTGTGTTCATCACAAACCTGATTCCCATAGAAGAAAAGAAAACTAATGAATAGAACAAATGTGCAATGACTTTTAATCAGAAGTCAGTCTTCAGTACATTTCAGAAAATACACAATAGAGAAATAGAGAAATTCTGAGTAAAGAAAAACATTTAGCTATATATAGAATCTCTGTATATGGGAGCATTAGGGTAAACCTTCTAAACAATGTCAATCTTCAGCAAGCATTAAGAGCACTCACAGAAGAAATAATAACATGTAGGAAAACCTTTGTCAGAACCCTCTAAAAGCTGACTGTGTGGCTTAGTGGTAGAGTGCTAACCTATCAAGGATGAAGGCCTGGGTTAGATTCCTCAATACTAGGTGAAAAGAGCAAGCCAGAAGCAGCACTGTGGTTCAAATGGTAGAGTAGCTCAGCCCTGAGTTCAAGCCTAAGGATTGGATAGAGAGAGAGAGAGAGAGAGAGAGAGAGAGAGAGAGAGAGAGAGAGAGAGAGAGAGAGAGAGAGAGAGAGAGAAGAGAGAAAAGAGAGAGAGCGAAACAGGAACTTCTAAATTTTTCAGAGATAGAGAAGGAGAGAGAGAAGGAGACAGAAACTAATTTCTAAACTTTACAGTCTTTCTATTTCCTTACAAATTCGTCTATGTCATTCTTTCTGACAGAAGCACAGAATTCCATTGTGTAAAATACCATTTTTGATCTACTCATCAACTGACGGGCATCTGGGTTGGTTCCATACCTTTGCTATAGTAAATAGTGCTGTGATAAATTGTATTGTTCTAGTGAATTTAGTATGTCCTATCTGGACGATTGGCAAGTAGTGAAATTGCTGGATCACAGGGGACCTCTATGTTTAGTCTTTTTGGGATACTGCCATAGTGCTTTCCATAGTGGTTGAACGAGTTTGCAATCCCACCAGCAGTGTAGTAGTGATCCCTCCTGGCCACATCCCCTCCAGCATACGTTATTAGATTTCTGGATCTTGGCCATTCTAACTGTACTGAGGAAGAAAAGGGAAAGAGGAACTGAAACTTTCTCTCCTTACAGATGACATGATTCTGTATTTAAAGAACCCTATAGACTCTAACCCGAAGGTGCTTGAGCTGATATAAAACTTTGGTAAGGTAGCAGGGTATAAAATTAAACCTCAATGTCAACTGCCTTCCTATATGCCAACAAATGAGAGGCAAGAATCAGGATAGCAACTCATTTTGCTATCAAAGAAAATAAAATACCTAGGAATTAACTTAGAATGTAAAGCACATTTTTGATGGAACTATAAACCCTGGAGAAGGAAATTAACGCAGAACTGAGGAAATGCAAAAACCTATGCTCCTGGTTTGGAAGAAGAAATATTGTAAAAATGGCCATCTTGATAAGGACTGTCCACAAATTCAGTGCAATATTCATCAATATCCCAATGTCATTCTTTAAAGAAACAGAAGAGGAAATCCAAAATTTCACTTGGAATAATAAAAGACCCCTTATAGTCTGTCTTCTTGCGTGATACATAATGTTTAATCTCACCTTCTCCATCAAAATCTCACCTTTCTCATTGAGACATAGGTGGCCCTGTTTACTAGCAGCAAAGGCTCAAACGCGCAGTTTCAGGTGTCACCACTGCCTCTGTTACTGGGTAGATCCAACTCTGTCATCGATTCTGAGGTCTGCTCTGGGAGTCTTGGTCACAAGTTGTTCTGTGGCATCTGCTGCCAGCCTGTGCCTATTTGCTTCCTTTTCCTACAGCAGCCTACAACAGGGAATGAAGTTCAGGCGCTGATGCTCTCCTTCATATGCAGGGCAGGATGAGCCCAACCCTCCCTCATCTTCCTCTTCCAAATTTGGGAAAAATGTGCTGGCAGAAGTCCTCAGGTGTGGGGCATGGCTGATGCACACTTTTAATCCATGCTGGTCCGGAGGCTGAGATCTGAGTATGGAAGTTCCAAGTCACCTAGAACAGGAAAGTCTGATAGATTCTTACTACCAAAAATAAAAACAGCTGGAAATGGCGTTTGGGCTCAAGTGGTAATGGGCTAGTCTTGAGTACAAATGCTTAGTGCCCAGGCCCTGAGTTCAGGCTCCAGCACTGCCAACAACCTCACTTTAGTGAGATTTTAGCTTTATCCATGTAGGCACATCTCACTGGAATCTTTGCTGGTAGAGATAGTCTTCATAATTTTGTCTCAATGTAAAGGTCCTCCTGGGGTAGTACACAAAAGGTGTCATGGAGAGAGGAGCCCCACTTGCTCCAGGTTTGAAGATGGCATAGGTCAAGCCAGCATTGAGTTGGCACATCAGTCTTTTTCCTAGCACCACCTACAAGTGAATGTCAAATGACGTTGATTGTTGTGGGATTGTGTGATTGAAGTGCCCCATTAAGGGCAGTGTTACCACATCCAAACTTGGATGCCAGGAATGTTGAAATCTCAAAGCTAAGATATCTGTTGGCTACAGAAATGCTGGTGTGTCTGTTATTCACTAAAAGTTCAGGTGCAAAGATTCTGAAGCTTGATGCCCTGTGTTTATTCCATTTAGTAAAATTATTTTAATGCACTCTATAAGTTAAAACATTTCATAAGAGTCAGGGGTAGTGAAAACATTGTTCTTGAATTCAGGTGTCTGGCAGGGTAATGGGGGGGTGTTGGTGGCTGGGACTATGAAGCTGGAGCTGCTATCAAACCATGGATCATGTTCTTCTTTGTCTGGGAGAAATGACTCCAAAGATGAAATTTGAATGGTGAGGAAAAGATGATGATGTACTCAGGAAATTTCTCCTAAACAAATGCTCATGTGGACGTGGGATGGGGGCTGGGCATATCTGAGGCAGAGCTTAAGGGGGCTTCTCATGGCGTTGAGAACGTTCCTTGCGACTTCAGGCATGCAGCAGGGTGTTTTAGATGGCCATTGTGAGATGGATGGAATAAGACTGGAGACAAGATGAATGCTGGGATCCTGCAATGCTCTTGCATGAGTGGCTGGTGGCTCACCTGAAAGAACTAATTATGTCTAAAAAAGAAATCAGGAATTTGTTTTGATTAGATAATACCTGTAATCCGAGGCATATTCAGGATCCTGATCTTAGGATTGTGGTTTAAAACCAACACAGCAAAGGGAAAAATGCATGAGACTCTTACTCCCAGTTTAGAGCAAGAACAAAGATTGAAGTAGAGCTGTGGCTCAAGAGCTAGAGTGCTACCTTGAGCAAAGAAAGCTAAGAAAAAGCTCCAGGCCTTGAGTTCAAGGCCAGGAATGAAAGAAGGAAGGTAAAAAAAGGGAAGTATGTGAGGAAGGGAAATATATAAATGAAAGAGAGAAGGAACTAGAAATTTAAAACTAGAGAATATTTAAAAGTCATCAGTCCTTCTAAGAAAAGTGTTGGAGTATGTGTTCTATATGTGGTGAACTGGAAGCCCAGCAGTGACTTGTTAACCAAAGAGTCACCATGATGAGTAAAGGATAGAAATCTGCATGAGCCTCTTAGCGGATGGAGTCACAGAAGAGAATCTCAGCTCCCATCCCATAGTTAGAAGTATATAGAGATGGGGAAGTTGGCATCACCTTGATGTCATTGTGTCCATGGAGACTGGAAGCCATGGCTCTGTGAAAGCACAATGTTCTGGTTACTGAGCTGAGAGGCTGAGGAGAGCCAAGTCCTGGCCATGAACAAATCAGGGTGGCAACAGAGCAACTCTGCTGCAGTGTGTGCCTGCTTGGCTGTTCTTATTCTGTGGTGGATCAGGCAGGAGGGGGTGATAGTAACTGTTTTGTGGTCACAAGCCCTTCACCAAGAGCTTCCTCTGGGATCCTCATAAGCTACAGGATGGCTGGTGGTGGGATGTGTGTGGGGTGGAAGTGACAGAGGGATGGACGCATGGGAAGGTGGGTGAAGAGATGAGAGGAATGATGAGAGCCCAGTTCATTGGTTTCCAAGGTTAATGGGTGGGAGGTAGAGAGGCATGATGGAGGAAAGATGGAGGCAGGGGAAGGTGGTGACAGAGTGAGGCCATCTGTAGTGCCAGCGTGGCCATCATCTGAAGCCCATAGGCAGCTTCCTGATCCCTCACTTTGTCCTGCTCCATGTGGAGGGAATGTCACGTGTACCCAGAGCTAGGGGTGGGGCAATGTTAGTAGCACCTTGAGAACCATTGGACTCTACCTGGGTGAGGGGTGGTTATGTCTCCCATGCTGGGTGGCCTGATAGCTGTGGAACAGATCTCACCTTAGCTACCACAGTCAGTGGCTGCTCTCCATCTAGGGTTAGGCACCTGCTCAGCCATCAGGACACCCCATGCCAGGACAGAGGCCTACAATTCAGATGGCAGCACAGGGGTGAAGATGATCTCACCGTAGCCCTAGTTACATTGCTGTCCCTGCATGCAGGACAGGATGAGCTGTGGGAAGATGTTCTCTGTGTTTTTCCACAGCCTATCCCGGCCTCTTCTTGTGTCTGATTAGACCAAGAGAATACCAGGTTCCCTCTCATAGTCCTGGTTCTTTTTCTTTTACAGTCATGAGGCTTGAACTCAGGTCCTGGGTACTGTCCCTGAGCTCTTTTGCTCAAGGTTGATGCTCTACCATTTGAACCATAGTGCCATTTCCAGCTTTTCCTTTTCATGTGGATCTCTGATATCTCCAGTGCTGGGCCTGCAGGGAGGCACTCACCCCACAGACTGAGCCACCTCTGCCGTGACTGTGACTGCCCACAACCCTCACACCCACTCCTTGCACACCCCTCGACTCCAGTTTTAGCTCCTCTTTACTGGGTGTCCAGCCTACCCCTTCCTACACTCACAAAGGGTCTACAATTGTCTTCCCTGGGTCCTTTCTTCTGCCAGCCAGAGTACAGACTGTGCACATCTTGACGATCACAGAGCTCAAAGCCAAAGGCTGAGATGCAGAAGGGGGTGACCCAGTAGCTGCACAGGGCCCATGGATCATCCTGTGCATCCCCCAGCCTGTGACTTCCCCCACTCCCTTGGCAGGGAAGCTCCATGCCCACATCCTGATCTCTGGTCTCCTCCAATTCCATTCTCCCTTGGATTTTGCAGACTGTCCACCATCAGGATCTAAAATTCTATTCATCACTTTATGTCCTTATCACTGATTTGCTACTTTGGCAGGATCTCCCCGTGCCTGGAGAGTGGGCATGTCATGTACTCTCTGTGGAGAAGTTGCCCCAGGAGAAGAAATATGCACTTCATGTGAGTGTTGGACAGGGCAGGAGGGCTCCCTAGGATCCGTAGCCACAGGAGGGGTGCAGATGGGGGAATGCTAGGGGCCCCAGGGGACAGAGTGAGTTAGGGCACAGTTGGTTCCTTCTGCAGGGTTGACACCGCTTCACAAACCCAACAGAATGAGGTTCACATTACAGATGTCAGAGACAGTGCAGATTGCCAATGGGCGCAGGGGTCACTGTCGCCCCCAGATGCTGGCTGCATACTGGGATGAACGCAGAGATGGTTTCAAGATCAGATAATTAGGATGTTGCGGGGTGTAACCATTCTTTTCAGATGGCTCTCTACCTCTCTTGAGCTTCATCTCTATCTTTGGCTTTTTCTTGGCAGTTAACTGGAAATGAGAGTTTCATGGACTTTCCTTTCTGGACTGGCTTCAAACAGAAGCTATGCACAGTTGTCAAACCATACCCTACTGAAGAATGGAAGCTTGATCTGGTGCTTAACTGGGTTGCACTTTGGCTCCGTTTGCTATTCCTCATGGGAAGGGGCTCATCATTTGTAGACTAAGATCTCATGACCTTCAAAGCCAAATGCTACCTGAAAGTTCAGGGTCCCAGCCTATGTTTTGGGCCTGGGTGAATACATTCTCTGTTATGCTGGGTCATCAACCCATGTTTTAAGCTGGAAGTAGGCAGTGCCACATTTGATAAGAACATCTGTCAGAGATTGACACCTCATGAAAGCAGTCTCTAAATTTGTATTCCATTTCCTGTGGTGGAGAAATCCCCTCCAAGTTAGACAGGCTCACATCCAACTGCAGGTCACACTCCTAATGCACCCTTGAGTGTCCTCATGGTATTGGGATCTAAGTTTGTAGGGAATACTGGTTTAGTCCATGAATTAGTTCGACAAGTGATGACAAACGTGTTGTGGATTAATATGAGAACAATTTAAGAAGCCCTGGAGGAGCATCAACCTGACCCTCTGTGGTGCTATAAATCTGATAGGATGTTCCAGACTGAGAAACAATCACATGGCTTTGTGTTTGGCATCCAGACAAGTGAGTGCATGGCTTAGCTGTCAGCCAATACAGAGGAGGACATGAATAAGTGGGTGGAAAGCATCTGTCAGACCCCTGTCTGGGGGCAGGTGCAGAGAACATAGGAAGGTAGATACCATGGCTGTGGTGGGGCCAAAAAAAGGGTAAAAGAGGCAAAGGAACCAGGTACTGGTAGCTCAAGACTGTCATCCTAGCTACTCAGGAGTTTGAGATTTGAGGATCACAATTCAAAGCCAGCCCAGGACAGAAACTCCATGAGACTCTTATCTGCAATAAACTACTGAATGCAAGAAGCCCAAGCTCAGTGACAGCATCCAGGCCTAGCGTTCAAAACCCAGGACCGGCAGAAAAAAGTATCAAAGGACAAGAAGATGGCCAAAAGTTAGAGGGACTCTATCTTGACAAACAATACAATGGTAAGTTGCACTCAGAAGACTTGCACAAAATCTGGAAATGCCTGAGACCTATCTATTTATGTTTCCTGTTTGTCTAAATACATATGTTTATGCATTTATATATTAGTATAGAGAGACAGATCAATACATATGACTATACATATATACATAGCCAGACACTTATGGGTGGGTGGTATACTGTGTGAGAGTTTGTGTTTGTGTTTTGTGGATGGCTATCTCTGTTTTAGAAAGATAGAAAATATGTAAATATCTTTAAAAAACTTGATAAAATATAGAGAGACATAAGCTCTTGAGGGAATCTGAAATGACAAGATTATTCACAGGCACGTTTATCTTTATTGATTCCTCAGCAAGTTTTAATTTTTTTCATTATTTTCTTTCTTTTTTTGAACCAGTGCTAAGGATTTCTCTCAGGGACCAGGTGCTGCAAATTACTAATTTTCTCATGGCTAGTACAAGAGGAACTGAGCCACAGTTCCACTTTTGCCTTATTTATTCGTGCTTAACTGAAGATAAAGATTTCTATCAGTGACTTTCTTTCAGGGGCTGGATTCTAACGAGGATCCCCAGACCTCAGCCTTCTCTATAGCTACAATTAACAATATGAGAACCCAGCACTGGGTTCCAATGCACAGGGCAAGAAATTGAGTGAATCTCTCAACTCCAATTAGCTATAATAAGCTAGAAGTGAAAGACCAATGCCTTTGAGGAAAAGATGCTGAGGGTTATCACTCAGGCCCTATGAGTAAGCCCTAAACCCTGTACACATGTGTGCATGCACACATTGGCAGATACACCCACACATGCACACACACAATATCTCAGGCAATATTGTATTTTGAATTAATATCCAAAGATTGGACAACAGGATAGCAAGTTATAAAGTCTGTTTTAATTGTCTACATTGAGGGAAAGGGATAAGTCACAAGATGCAGAAGCGAAGAATTCAGAGGCAAATGCTGTGAGTGAATAACTTGTAAAAAGCACATTTCTTTTCTTTTCTTTTCTTTTGTTTTTTCTGCCATTCCTGGGGCTTGAACTCAGGGCCTGAGCACTACTATTGGCTTTTCCCAAGTCTAGCCCTCTGCCACTTGAGCCACATTTCCATATGGATTTTTATATCTGTGTGATATTAAGGACTCAAACCTAGATCTTCATGGATGCTAGGCAAGCACTCTACCACTGGGCCAAACTCTAAACCATGATAAAGTATTTATAAATAGTCATCATCATCATATGAAAATATCCTTTCTCCTACAAAGAATGAACACTTATCTATGTCTGTAAGACTTTTTTTATGTCACCAATGCTTCTGTGATTTTCCCACTTGCATTTTTACAGATGACAGCACAGATATTCATCAGGAAGAAAAATAGATTAGGATACAGAAACCTAACAACGTCCTAGTAGATTGAAGTGAAAAATATGTGCAAGATGGCCTGGGTGTTTCATGAATTTGTAGAGTGCTTGGCTACCACACAAAAAGACTCCGGTTTGATTCTGCAGTACCATATACATAGAAAACTCTGGAAGTGGTGCTGTGGCTTGTTGGGACAGCTATAGCCTAAAGAAAGCCTAAGAACAATGGTCAGGCTCTGAGGTCAAGTCCCAGGACTAGCAAAAAAATGTGCAAGAGGCAAAATGCAAGCTGAGAAGGCACTGTGAAGCAAAATGTGTTGTGAAGGGTAAGGGGAATGGTGACAGTTAAGTTTGGATCTTACCTAAGAAAGGCTCCTTGAGCCTGAGACCAGGCTAGCACTTATGCCTAGTTAATGACTTGGGATTTGAACAAAAAGGTGTGTTGTTTACTACATCCATATGTGAGGTGGGAAGGGAGATTCAGCCTCCAGTATGTCTTTGGGGAGGTCTTCTGTGAGCAAGGAGCTTTGGTCATTGGGCCTTGAAATGTGACCCTACCTCCCTCACAATGGAACAGAAAATGGAATCCTGGTAACAAAGCCACTGTATGTGGCAACCAGCTCAAGCCAGCTCCCTTGGCCTGTGGCTCAGGAACCAGAAAGATGTTGCTGTGCTGTTGCCAAAGGTCAGGAGGCTCGCATCTCCGGCATGAGAGATATGGATGTCTCACTTGAAGAAGTAGATGCTGGATCAGTGCCAAGCCAAAAATTCCAGTATATGAGGCATTTCTCTAGGAAGAAAGCCAGGAAACTCCAGGGCAACTCAGATGAGGTATATTGAGAGGAAACCTATTTGAACCCATCATCCTGCCCACACACTACAACCTTCTTGTGTGCTTTCAAGTGACTATACTGAGATTAGAGTGTGTCATTTCCAATCTACTCTATTCCAATTCCTCAGTGTGAAGTGTGGTCCCATTCCGACGTTTGAAATATCCACTGTTTTGCCAACATAGTGTGATGGTAAGTCAGCTCAGACTCTGAATGAGCCTTGTAAACTATGGATCCTGGAGGAAGGCCTGTTGGAGATGCTGCTGACAAAGCTGATCCCTGCCTACCAGAAAGGTGATCTCTTTTATGTGGGAAACTTCCTGCACAATTTCAAATAGTGGAGGACAATGTAATAGTTGCTGGAAATTCTCTTGAAAAAGTGAGTGTTCCCCCACCAAACCCAGGTTTGCTCACCCTTCCTGGCCAAGTCTTGGAATACTTGGCTCCTCTCTGAGCCTGTTTGGTTCACTGCGGTGTTCACAGGTGAGCTAAGCATGATACAAGTGCACAAACTACTTTATTATGACTGGGACACCATGCCATTTCATTTCCCTCACAAGCTACTGGAGTCTCAACAGTGTGCTTACTGAGAAGTTGGATTTCAGGCATGAGTAAGTGGCTCCCAACTGCAGCCCTCACCTAGGTGACATCCTAGGAAATCCCATTTCCCAGTAAGAAATGAGGTGTCAGTACTAATGGCGGAGGCCTGTGAAATACTGGAGTCAGAGGAAAAGCTGGGGGCTGAATCACTTTTGAGCCATCAGGGAGGGATTGTGATAGCTTTGCCTGTTAGAACCTGAAAGCATTTACATTTTGGTGTGTGGTCCAGTGCTGCCACTTGAACCTGAACCCAGGTCTAAATGCCATCCCTTTGGTGTTCAAAAATTAGCACTGTACCATTTCAGTCATAGGTCAAGTTCTGGCTTTTTGCTGGCTAATTGAAGACAAGTGCCTTTAGACTTTTACTGACTAGACTGGCTTTCCACTGTGATCTTCAGAGCTCAGCCTGCTGGGTGGCTAAGATTAGAGGAATGAGCATTTAGTTCTTTATTTAGAGCATTCCCTTATTGTTGTATTTAGAGCATTTACTTAGTTAATTTAAGGTGCGTTTACTTTGGACAGATGCATAGAGGCCTCTCTCAGAAGCTTCTGGAAGTGGGGTGTAAAAGTCATCCTTTTCTTGAGTGTCTCTTACCCCCTCCGAGCACATAAGTGCACATCCCTGCAGGCCAGCCACAGCATTAGAGTCCTGCAAGAAAGGGGCTTTGGTAGAAGGCTCAGGATGGAGAGAGAAGGCTTTCACTTTCCTTGTACCGAATGTGCCCACAGCATCATGTGTTCCATCTATACGATGTGAATGGACTTCTAACCCAGTGATTTCTACGAGTTCAAGAATTGCCACATCCTGACACAACTCAAGCTCTATATGAGGCTCCACATGCCGGCTTTGGACCTGCTCTTCTAAACACATACTTTTTGACCAGCTGGAGGAATGTGCGACCAGTAAAAACAAGAAAAAGTAGAAGTCCTGGTGTGGGTGCCTCAGAGCCTGTGAGTAGGAAGCCCATGTGGTCTAGATATTGGATGGCCCTTACTTCTACAGAGCTTGGCAAAATGCCCTTTATGGGTGGTGTCAGCCAGGTAATGTCTGTCCTCTGAAAGGACTCGGGAATAAGCACTCATTAGAAAGACCCTACACCTCCTCAGAGT
The DNA here is from genome assembly GCF_031878675.1 of Megascapheus bottae. Taxonomy (NCBI): domain Eukaryota; kingdom Metazoa; phylum Chordata; class Mammalia; order Rodentia; family Geomyidae; genus Megascapheus; species Megascapheus bottae. Next base: position 354,626 of record NW_028327531.1, on the reverse strand, counting down.
TCAGTCCAAACTCCAGTTCTACAGGTTCCTCCATTAGATCCTCATGGAAGTTGAGTGACACTTCAACTAGCAGAGTACACTCTGTCCACTCTGTACCTATTTCCATTCTTAGGTTTGGGTCATCGTGGAAGAGCTTATCCTGAACTCGGGATGAAAAACCCACCAATGGAGCTGGTGACTGATGGAGACAGAGAATCATCACTGCACTCCAGAAAGCATGGGCCTTCTGTAGAAATTACCAAACAGGTTTAGAGTCCTCTGGATATACCTTTTGCTCTGAACCCCATGTGTGACACAGTTGAACCTGCAGATACTATGGAGGAAGAAAAAGAGCAGCCAGATTTCCTTCCGTTTCCTTTCACACTCCACCCAGAGTCAGTCCATCTGAGTCAGAGTAACACTCCACTTATTGTGCAAGCTGAAGGGGCACACGCTGGGCTCATGGAAAATGTCCCCATGGAAAGCAGCAAGTGTACTCTGAATACTGGATTCATTGGAGGAAAATGAATCCATCCTCACAGAATATCCAGACCCATCCATCTCACTAAAAGAGACTCAATCTCCATTCGACAAACCAGAATCCATCCCCCTCTTAACTCAGGAAGGACATTCTGTTTCTCATGAGGAAGGAGACCGTTCTGAGGATTCTGAAGTAGAATTACTGTCTGAAGGCAACTTGGAGGCCAGTCTGGATTTAGAGCTTCCCTGTCCCCTTCCAAAGAAGACATCTCTTTATCTTGCTCTCATGATTCTTGTCAAGTATTCATTGTATTTACTTTGATAACTATTAAACTCTCATTGTTAATATTATGGTGTGCAGTTCTTCAGTCCTTATGATACTGTGTTTTATTTTCCACTTATAATGTGAGACCTCAGACACATAGGTCCTGGGTGGGCCAAAAACCAGACAGGTCTTGTCCCATAGAAGACAACCTTACTGGATATACAGGGAACTATGAAATGCATGGAATCACCAGGAATCCAGGCCTGGCCTCCATGGAAAGACAAGTCAGCTACCAAAGTTTAAGGACAGAGCAGATGCCTATAAATGTGTTTTGTCAATCGGGAGAAGTGCCAGAGTAACTGTAATGTTATGTGGGACTGTGTTCTGTGTGTTCAAGTCTGTTTATATATCCATTGTGCTTTGTACAAATATTTAAGAAAATTAAAACTCCACAATAGCATCAAAAATCTACTTTGGCTTTGAATGTGGCCTAGTTGTAGAGTGCTCGCCTAGTATACAAGAAGATCTTCATTCAATTCCTCGGCACTGCATACACAGAAAAAGCAGATGGGGCAGTGTGGCTCAGGTGTCAGAGTGCCACCCTTGAACAAATGTGGCCAAGGACAGTTCCTGGTCCCTCAGTTCAAGCCCCAGGACTAGCCAAACAAGAAATCATACCATTTTCCACACATTTGGAAATAAATCTGTTTTATCTAACCCTACTTCTTTTTTGCCAGTTCAGGGTGTGTGCCACCAAGCCAAACTACTGGCCCCCAACATTACTATTTTGAACCATTTAATTTTTTTACATAATCATATTTCATGCTGTCTGTATTAATACCATAAACAGCATGCTTAGTGTAATAGTGTTAATGGTAAGACATAAGAAATAAATAACTAAAATTCCTTTTTTATTAGTTTTATAGCATTACTACAATTTTATGAGAAAAATTACCTAGAATGTTTATTTTATAGTTCAAGTAATCCATTTTGATAAATATATCAACCTACATCATTTATTTGAACCCCTTTTTTAACTATTTTTTTCAGGAATGAAAATACATATATATTTGTTGTAAATGAAATTTATGACTTGGGGGAAAGGGAAAGAGAAAAGGGGGAGGGGGTAACAGTGTTTACAAGAAATGGACTCATTACATATGTAACATCAATCTCTTTGTATATCACCTTGACAACAAATTTTTTGAAAGGTACAATAAGTTTTAATGTCTACTTTGGGCAGAATTTTTTTTTGCCAGTACTGGGATTAGACTCAGGACCTGAGCACGATCCTTGTTTTTGTTTTTGTTTATTCTTAAGGCGCAAGTTCTATCACATGTGCCACACCACCACTTATAACTTTTTTATCTATGTTGTGCTGAGGAATTGAACTTGGGTCTTCATTCATGCTCGGCAAGAACTCTTCCACTATGCTTAACTTATGGCCCCAGTGGGAAGGAAGTTTTCCATAAAATATGTAGGAAATATGTCCACTAAGGAAAAGCCATCAAAAATAGAAGAAAAATTATATACTTAGATAACGACATGCCAGTATTATGGCAGATCTCTGTAATTCTAGCTTCAAGAGTGGCCTATTTGGACCGGGAGTTGGCTGGCTGAAGTAAAGTGCTATCCTTGAGCAAGCCCTAGGACAGTGCTCTGGCCATGAGTTGAAGCCATAGGACATGCAAAAAATAACAATATAATGCCCGTGACTGGTGGCTCACCCTGGTAATCCTAGCTACCCTGGAGGATCGAGGTCAAAGACAGGCCCGACATAAAAATCTGTGAGAATCTTATTTCCAAATAATCCAGAAAATTCAAAATGACAATGTGCCTCAAGTGGTAGAGCTCTTGCCTTGCGCTGAAGAGCTTAAGGTAAACATCCAGGCCCAGAGTTCAAGCCCCATGAGTGAAATAAAGAAAAAGAAAAAGAAAGCCCTTATCTAAGGCTGGAGTGCACACTAGTGGTAGTTTGCTTTCCTAGTATGCACAAAGCCCTGTGTTCCATTACTCTGTACCACTTACACCAAAAAAAAGCTGGAAATGATCTTAGAAGGTTGGGTCCTGAGGATCACAGTTCAAAGGCAGGCCAGACACTAAAGTCCATGAAACTGTTACTTCCACTTAAGCACCAGAAAACCAGAAGTGACACTGTGGCTCAAGGTGTTTAAGGTTGTAGCCTTGAGCTGAAGAGCCCAGGGACACTGCCCAGGTGCACAATTAAAGTCTTACAACCAAAACAGAGAGAGAGAGAGAGAGAGAGAGAGAGAGAGAGAGAGAGAGAGAGAGAGAGAGAGAGAGAGAGAGACAGAGAGAGAGAGACAGAGAGAGAGAGACAGAGAGAGACAGAGAGAGACACAGAGAGAGACAGAGAGAGAGACAAAGAGAGAGAGAGAGAGAGAGAGAGAGACAGAGAGAGACACAGAGAGAGACAGAGAGAGAGACAAAGAGAGAGAGAGAGAGAGAGAGAGAGAGACAGACAGGCAGACAGACGGAGACAGACAGAGACAGAGAGACAGAGACAGAGACCTGGGTTCAATTCCTCAATGCCACATACATAGAAAAATGCTGGAAGTGGTGCTGAGGCTGACGTGGTAGAGCCCTAGCCTTGAGAAAATATAAGGACAGTGCTCAGTCCCTGAGTTCAAGCTCAGGACTGGCCAAATCAAAAGGAGTAGAGCACTGGCATTGAACTGAAGATCTGAGGAACAGCCCAGGCACAGAGTTCAAGCACCGCAAACAACAACAACAAAATCTATGAAATGGCAGTGGTGGTTTTAAGCTAAGGAAAAATAGAGTAGAAACTGGTAAAATACATATTTGTGTGTAAGCAAAATAGCCAGACTTATGCATTAGAACAGGATAGCAACTTGAAAAAAAATTTTGTTTTCCATCTCACTAGGTCCTGTCTCTTAATTTATTCAAGTAAGTAAAATCATTATAATCATTGCTCTGAATATTAGAAAATCATAATATCTCTCATTAACCAACAAAGACCAGGAACTGGGGCTTCGTTCAAATGGCAGAGTATCAGGCAAGAGAAGAAAAAATTGAAGTAAGAACTTGAAGTTCTTGATCCAGAACCTGCATAGTAACAGAGCAGCAGCCTGGTGATGGTACCTCACACCTATAATCTTAGCTACTCAGGAGGCTAAGATCTGAGAATCAAAGTTTAAAGCCAGCCAAAGTACCCAGTTAATTGCCAGAAAAACCAGCAGTGGCACTGTGGCTCACAGATTAAAGCACTAGCCTTGAGCTGAAGAGCTCAGGGACAGTGCCCAGGCCCAGAGTTCAAGCCCCACAATTGACAAAAATCAAACAAGCAAACAAAACTCACAAAGAAGCCTGCAGACCACAGTGGTTCTGCTGAGACTCTTCTCTATGGGGATCAGGAAACATTTCACTTTTTCTGTCTCTTCCCATCTCAACATTCATACTAAAATAAGACTGTGTTGAAAGTTTCAATTTATAAAAATGCTTTTCATGGAGCACCCTGAAATATTCATCGCTTATATCTCAATTGAAGATAGTTGATTTGTGGCTGCATTGGTAGAGTGCTAGCCTTGAGCAGAAAAGGTCAGGGATAGAGCTGAAGCACTCAGTTGAAGACCCAGTGCCAACACACAAAAGAAATTATGCACTTTATACATATTGTCTAATTTCTTAATGAATTTTTCAGTCTGTATAAATATAGGGTACAATCTTAGAGTTGTTTTGATTTGCATTTCTTTTATGACCAGAGATGTTGAGCATTTCTTCATCTATCTATAGGACATTTTTGTTTCTTCTTCAGAGAAGACTCTCTTTAAGTCTTTGGCCCATTTTTTAATGGGATGGTTGTTACTTTGGAGGTTAGTTTTGGAGTGATTCAATTTTTTGAGTTGTTGATATATTTTAGATATGAGGCCTTTGTCCGTTGTTTGGTTGGTGAAGATCTTCTCCCATTCTGTAGGCTTCCTGATTAGTTTACTAGCTATGTCCTTTGCCATACAAAAGCTCTGCAGTTTACTGCAGTCCCACTTATCCAGCCTTTCTCTGATTTGTTGTGATTCTTGGTCCTTATTAAGAAAGTTTCGACCTGTGCCAAGGAGGCCTAGTGTATCTCCTATTCCTTCCTGTAAACTTTTCAGTGTGTCAGTTTTACCTCCAGATCTTTGATCCATTTGGAGTTAATTCTAGTGCAAGTTGACAAAGAAGGATCCAACTTTAGTTTTCTGCTCGTGCTTAACCAGTTCTGCCAGCACAACTTGTTGAAGAGGCTGTCTTTCTTCCATTCTATTTTTTTGGCTCCCTTGTCAAAGATTAGGTGGCCATAGGTTTAATATCTGGGTCCTCAGTCCTATTCATTGGTCTTCAAGCCTGTTCTTGTGACAGTACCAAGCTGTTTTGAGAATTATAGCTCTGTAATAGATTCTAAAGTTTGGAATTGAAATTCCTCCATATGAAATTTTGGATTGCCTCAGCTAGAATGGCCAGGATCAGGAGAACGAATGACAACAGATGCTAGAGGGGATTAGGCCAGGAGGGAACACTATTACACTGTTGGTGGGAGTGCAAACTCGTTCAACCACTGTGGAAAGCATTGTGGCAGTGCCTCAAAAGGCTAAACATAGAACTCCCCTATGACCCAGCAATTCCACTACTTGGCATTTACCCAACCACCCAGAAACAAGGACATACTAAACCCACTAGCACAACCATGTTCATTGCAGCTCTATTCACCATAGCAAATATATGGAACCAACCTATATGTCCCTCAGTTGATGAGTGGATCAACAAGTTGTGGTACTTGTACACAATGGAATTCTATGCTGCTGTCAGAAAGAATGGCATCGCCCCATTTGTTAGGAAATGGAAAGACTTAGAACAAATCATATTAAGTGAAGTAAGCCAGACTCAAAGGAACTTAGGCTCAATGGTTTCCCTCATTCGTCATAATCAGTAGAAACCTTGGGCTGTACTAGCAGAGACTTGCAATAGAGCAAAATCTTGATACATAAGGACATATAATGTGAAACTAATTGAAAGGACCTCCAGGATAGTGAAACAAAAGCCATATAATGAATGATTGTTGTCCTTAATGTACTATGTTTTCTCTCATCTCCTTTGCTGTCCCTTGGTTATCTCATATTGGTATAGTATCTCACTTTGTTATCTGATATCTTGAATTTATTTGTATTTGGATATTTGAAATTTCATAGGAAAGGGGGGAAAATCAAGACGGGTGGGGGTTGTGGGGGGGAGGGAAATGGGTACCAAGACATGTGAAAGGCTATCAACGTATGTGAATTAATGCACCTTCTATCTGGCAAATATCATGTAAGCCTTTTGCTAATTACAATAAAAAATGCAAAAAAAAAGAAAACAGAAAATGGTTCTGTCACTCTAGTGGTATAGCACAAGCCTTGAGAAAGCCCAAGGACAGTGCTCAGGCTCTGAGTTCAAACCCCAGGACTGGCACACAATAAAAAGGGATGAGTAAATGGAGTAAGTCTAGTGTAAATTTGTTGTGTATAATTTTCTCTTAAAATTTCTAAAAGATTTTTATTATTGTCACTGAAAAAGTACCCAGATATTTTGATTGCCTAGAGCTGTATATATATGTATATATAATGTACATATATGCATATGTAAATATTCACACACATGTATACCACAATTTTGTCAATGAAAAATGTATGAAAAGTAAACTAAAATGAATTTTTTGTTTTTAGGTGGAATGATTCATCTCATATAAATACATTTTAGTGTTTAAACAAAATAAATAAATAAATAAATATAGGGTACATTCCTTGTTAATTAAGTAAGATTGCTCTTTTTTTTTGTTTTTGCCAGTCCTAGGGATTGGACTCAGGACCTAGACATTTTCATTGGACTCGCATGCCCAACGTGAGTGCTCTGCCTCTTGAGACACAGCGCCACTTCTAGCTTTTTTCTGAGTATGCGATACCGGTGAATAGAACCTACGTCTTCATGCATTCTAGGTGAGCACTCTACCATTAGGCTACATTCCCAGGCAGTGAGATTCCTCTTACAGTCATTGTATGTTCACAGAGTTTGATCTCACACACTGTAGGGCCCTGGTTGGCTTTGACCTGTGATCCTAAGCCCTGAGCCTCCTAAGTAGCTGAAATTAAGTTGTGAGCCAGCATGATGGCTTCCATTCTTTTTTCTACAAAAATATATGTAGTTATCTAAAATATATCTATAGCTGAAAAAAATGAATCTCTCCCAAACATATCTTCAAAGAAACAACCATCCTATTAAAAGGTGGGCTAAAGACTTAAAAGAGTATTCTCTGAAGAAAAAATTAAAATGGGCTTTAGACACATGAAGAAATGCTCCATATCTCTAGCAATAAGGGAAATGAAAATCAAAACAACTTTGAGATTCCACCTGACTCCAGTCAGAATGGCCATTATCAAAAAATCTAATAAGAGATACTGGTGGGGAAGTGACCAGGGGGGATCACACCTACACTGTTGGTGTGAGTGTAAACTCGTTCAACCACTAGGGAAAGCAGTGTGGTGGTTCCTCAAAAGACTGAACATAGAGCTCCCCTATGATCCAGCAAATCCACTACTTGGCATCTACCCAATTGTCCAGAAAAAAGGGCATACTAAAGCCACTAGCACAATGATGCTCATTGCAGCACTATTTACCATAGCACAGATATGAAACCAACCCAGATGCCACTCAGTAGATGACTGAATCAAGAAGATGTGGTACTTATACACAATGGAATGCTATGCTGCAATCAGAATGAATGACATCGCCCCATTTGTAAGGAAATGGAAAGACTTGGAAAAATTCCTATTAAGTGAAGCAAGCCAGACCCAAAGAAACATAAGCTCAATGGTTTCCCTCATTTGTAATAATTAGTTCACATCTAGGACTCTCATAGCAGAGGATTACAATAACTCAAAAACCTAGGTATATAAGGTCATATATGATGAGACTAAATGAAAGGATCTCTAGGATATGGGAACAAGAGCTATATCTTGTGTCATCGTTGCTCTTAATCTTGTGTGATTTTTGTCCTTAATCTACTATGTTATTTCTCATCTCTTAGTTTGCCCTTTGGTTAATGTCAGATTGTTACTGTATCTGATTTTTTCCCTGGCATATTGTATATATGTTTATTTGTTTATGTCAAATAGGAAAGTGAAGGGGGGGAAACAAGATGATTGGGAAGGAGAGGGGAGAGGGAACTGGGGACAAAAACATGTGGAGTGGAATAAATGTGTGAGAAGTAATGCAGTCCACTACCTGTAAATGTAATTGTAACCCCTCTATACATTACCCTGAAAATAAAAAAGAGACTATAAAAATATCTGTAGAAAATGAGGCTGGATGATGGAAACAAACAGATGCCCTACTACAAAAAATGTGACACACACACACACACACACACACACACACACACACACACACACACAATGGAATGATACATAGCCAACCGACAAGATAAAATAATGGCATTCTCGGGGAAGTGGATGAAAAGGAAAAAAATCATATTCAGTGAAGTAAGCCAAACTCAAAGGAACATAGGCCCAAGAGTCTCCCTCATTTGTCAAATTCAGTAGAAACCTTGGGCTCTGCTACCAGAGATTTACAATAGAACAAAATCTAGAGACATCGTGACAAATAGTATGACACTAAATGTAAGGACCTCCAAGATGAAGAAACAAAACTCATATAATGAGTGATTGTTGTCCTTAATGAAATATGTGATCTCTTATCTCTTTTGCTATCCCTTGGTTATATGATATTGTTACAATATTTCACCTTGTTTTCTGATATATTTCATATGTGCCTAATTGGATATTTGAAATTGGATAGAGAAGGGGGGAAATGAACATGAGTGGGGTAGGGGAAGGGAAATGGGGACCATATCATTACATGGGGTATCAAAGTTTGAGAAGTAATGCACCTTCTATCTGGTGAATATAATGTAACCCTTCTATAAATTACAATAAAAATAAATACATAAAAAGAAGATCTGCACAGAAAAAATAATAATGGCATTTTTGGGGTAGTGGATGAAATTAGAGTGAATCCTGTTGAGTGAGATAAGTCAAGACCAAGGAACAAAAAGTGCATGGTATCCTTAATATATGGATATTAGTTTCAAACATTAGTAGAGTGATGATTGAATAGTTGATACCCAAAGTTCTGGACATAATTTTGGAGATATAAACATAACTACATAGACATAAAAATCTACGATAAACTATACACTCTATAGACATGTGTTTTATTATAGATTAATCTGTATCTATGACATACAAAGACTCAGCTTAATTTTTACTATATGCTAAAATTTATATGCCAGTGATTGTATAGCGATGGCCTTCTTGAATACTTGTTGGTTAAACATGACATTTGAAATACGATGTAAAATTCAATGTTAATAAATTTTTTTAAAAAAGAGGCTAGAAGTAAATACCACTAATGTACTTGCTCTAAGTGGTACAGAAATTTTCTTAATGAATCAAGGAGTTTTATTACATCTTTATGCAATTATTTTAGTTCTCAGTGTTCTACACTCAATGCTACTTCTGGAAAGATGATATAGCTGACTGTGTAGATGGTATGAAGACATACTGGCCTAAACGTAGAATAAAGCATTGGTAAGTGGCTGTTAGCTGTCCAGATTCTACTGGAATATGTGGAATGAATTTATTAAGCACAATGCAGGATCTTAGTCAGATCAGGATCAAGATTATGTGGTTCCATGAGATGAATGAGGAAAGATCAGAAAAATCTACTAAGACATCCAGATATACTTTTGAAACTAAGGTATCTGGACTCCTTTTTTTTTCTTTCTTGGTGGGGAGCTTGAACTTTGGACCTGGGCAAGGTCTCTTAGTTCTTTTTCCTCAAGGCTAATGCTGTACCAGTTTTAGCCACAACTCCACTTAGTTTTTGGGTGGATAAGTGGAGAGAAGAATCTTACAGGTTTTTTTTGTTTTCGTTTTTTTACTTGCAAAGGCTTTGAATCACCTTCTCCCTGGCTAGTAGAATGACAATTATGACCCTCCAGCGCCTGGCTAGTGATTTTTTGAAAATTGGACTTTCTTCCAAATCACGTAACTGGTTCCTAGCAAAGTTTTGAAGCCTGACTTAAATGTGACAGATTTTTGTCACTTGGAGACACTCTGTGCTGAACGTTCGAAATCTACCAGCTGAGTCACAGTGGCACTTCCAGTTTTTGTTTATGTGGTGCTGAGGAATGGAATCCAGGGTTTCATACATGCTAGGCAAGCTACATTTTCAGCCCAAGGTTTTATGTTTTGTTTTTTCAGTGTTGTTGCTTCTAAGGTACTGTATGATGTTCTTTCATTTTCTTTGCTTTTTACCTCTTTTCTTCTTTTTCCCTTTAGTTTTTTCTCTGTAGTCACTGTGTTGAATTCGGGTACCCTGTGTCTTGTACATAGGTTTATGTGATTTGGGAAAGGGAAAGGGTATAATAAAATGGTAAAAAAAAAAAAAAAGAGAGGAAAAAATGTGTACCAATTGAATAGTGATATTCGGAAGATGCTAAACGGAAATGAACTGAACAATCTGGTTGGAGAGGGGGCTGAGGGTAGGAAAACAGAGAAAAATGAGGGAGGGGATAACAATTTTCTTAAGAAATGTGTTCATTACTTATGTAACCGTATGCCAACTATATATTGACTTAACAAAAAAAATTAACTTAAAAAATAATTTAGCCTAGTATGGTGGCTCACACTTGTAAATGTAGCTACTCAAGAGGCTGGGATCCAAGGATAGCAGTTCAAAGTCAGCCTGGGCACTGAAGTCCATGTGACTCTTATCTCCAATTAACCACCAGAAACCCAGAAGTGGCCCTATGGCTCAAGGGATAGGGCAGTAGTCTTGAGCTGAAAAGCTCAGTGACAAGACCCAGGTACAGAATTGCAGTCCCATGACTTGAATAATGAATGATACTAGCCAGCCTCTGTGCGCTCACACTTGGAATCCTATCTAAACAGAATCAGGTTTGAATCCAGCCCAAACAAATTGCATGATATTCTGATTTACAGTTCATTACCAAAAATCTGGAAGTGCAGATGTGGATCAAGTGGTAGAACACTAGCCTGAAGCAAAAAAAAAAAACATTTAAGGACAGTTCCTAGGCCCGGGGTTCAAGCCCCAGGACTTTCATAAAACAAACAAAATGTGACGCTGAGTCCTCCATCATTTGGTGTTATAGTTCAATATTCTTTATATGCGTCTTAGAAATTATGTCCCTAGCAAATACTCTCCCCTGAAATTCTGCTTCATAGCTGATTCATAGAATTTCAGCATCATTACTATCACCTTCCAGTTAGCATAGCAGTCTACTACTGAAAATTTGAAGAAAACTTTTCAGTAATCCTAATAAATCTGTGTATCAACTGCACACACATCAAATCAGCAGCAGCTATGTTCTACTATTATCTAAATGTATTTAATCCCTTCTTGAGTTAATGAGCCTTAAAGAGTAAAACATATGAAATAATTATGAAACCAACAGTCACCATTCTTCTACCTAATATTGTAATATAAGTTTATAAATGCAAGGACTATTCTGAAGTGTGCAGAAGATAGCTTCTAATTATAATATTCTCATGAAGTATAGTTTTTAAGAAACCTGTTGCTTGCTTTGGGAAAGGAAAGGCAAGGAAAAATGATATAGGTAAGTTCCCCATTTATCAGAAGTAAAATACTATTGGGTTTAGATCAACTTCATTCATTCCATGCTGATGAAACAAATATTTGCAATTCCTGAGGCCAATCACTTCATTGTGATGCACAATCAGCCAGCTTAGATCAATCTTCCAAAAAAGGAAAGGAACAAATGAGAAGCAATTAAGGTTTCCAAAATGAACCAGGTGGTGGTGGAAGCTCACACTTGTAATTCTATCTACTCAAGGCCTGAAATCCAAGGATGTGGATAAAGTCTGTCTGGGATGAAAATATTCCTGTCTGAAACATAATCTCTGTTATCACAGCCCAGCTGATACACTATGCCCAACAGGTTCCAAACACCAAAGTACATCTCCAATCTGAAATTCTAGCAAACGTACTCACACATAATTTCCTCTTTGGGAGATAGTTGAAACATGTACCAGAAACATTTCCCTGGCTTCAGAGTGGAAGTGGAAATATATACTCACTAGAAGCCCATCTAGTAAATTACAGTCAATCATCTTTCCTCACATCTTGTTAGTTAAATTGAACAATGAATGTTCGGATCGGAAGCGATGTGTATGAGCATACAGGTTGTAAAAGTACTGTAATCCTACCTACTCAAGATAAGCTGAGACCTGAGGATTCCAGTTCAAAATCAGTCATGCAATAAATTCCATAAGATTTTTACCTCTAATTAACCAGCAAAAAACAGAACATTGATTTGTGCTTAAAATGCCACAGGCCTAAGATTTGCATAAAAGTGCTAAGGGGTAGCATTCAGAATGCCCACTCTCTCCACTCCTTTTTAACATAGTACTAGAATTCCTAGGCAGTGCAATAAGGCAAGAAGCAAGCATAAAGGGGATCCAAGTAGGGAAAGAGGAAATAAAACTATCCCTCTTTGCAGATGACATGATTCTGTATTTAAAGAATCCTATAGACTCTACTCCCAAGGTCCTTGAGCTGATTCAAAGCTTTGGAAGGGTAGCAGGCCATAAAATCAATGCTCACAAATCAACTGCCTTCCTTTACGCCAACAGTGAGAGGAACGAGGCAATAATCAGGAAAGAAACTCCTTTCACAATAGCCTCAAAGACAATAAAGTACCTAGGAATTAGCTTAACTAAGAATGTAAAGGACCGTTTAGATGAAAACTTTAAAACCCTAAAAAAGGAAATTAAAGCAGAACTAAGGAAATGGAAAAAGCTCCCATGCTCCTGGATTGGAAGAATCAGCGTTGTGAAAGTGACAATCTTGCCAAGGGCTATCTACAAATTCAATGCAATACCCATCAACATCCCAATGTCATTCTTTAAAGAAATAGAAGAGGCAATTCAAAATTTCATATGGAATAATAAAAGACCCCGTATAGCAAAAACACTTCTTAGCAGAAAGAACAGCGCTGGAGGAATTTCAATTCCAAACTTTAGACACTATTACAGAGCTATAATTCTCAAAACAGCTTTGTACTTGCACAAGAACAGGCCTGAAGTCCAATGGAATAGAACTGCGGACCCAGATATTAAACCACAGACCTATGGACACCTAATCTTTGACAAGGGAGCCAAAAAAATAGGATGGAAGAAAGATAGTCTCTTCAACAATTTGTGCTGGCAGAAGTGGTAAAGCATCTGTAGAAAACTAAAGTTGAATCCTTCTTTGTCACCTTGCACTAGAATTAACTCTAAATGGATCAAAGACCTGGAGGTAAATGCTGACACACTGAAAAGTTTACAGGAAGGAATAGGACATACACTAGGCCTCCTTGGCACAGGTCAAAACTTTCTTAATAAGGACCAAGAATCACAACAAATCAGAGAAAGGCTGGATAAGTGGGACTGCATTAAACTGCAGAGCTTTTGTATGGCAACGGATATAGCTAGTAAAATAATCAGGAAGCCTACAGAGTGGGAGAAGATCTTCACCAACCAAAGAACGGAAAAGGCCTCATATCTAAAATATATCAACAACTCAAAAAATTTAATCACTCCATAACTAACCTCCAAAGTAACACCCATCCCATTGAAAAATGGGCCAAAGACTTAAAGAGAGTCTTCTCTGAAGAAGAAACAAAATGGCCTATAGACACATGAAGAAATGCTCCACATCTCTGGTCATAAAAGAAATGCAAATCAAAACAACTCTAAGATTCCACCTCACTCCAGTTAGAATGGCCAGGATCAGGAAAACGAATGACAACAGATGCTGGAGGGGATGTGGCCAGGAGGGATCACTACTACACTGTTGGTGGGAGTCCACACTCGTTCAACCACTATGGAAAGCAGTGTGGCAGTGCCTCAAAAGGCTAAACATAGAACTCCCCTATGACCCAGCAATTCCACTACTTGGCATTTACCCAACAATCCAGAAACAAGGGCATACTATACCCACTAGCACAACAATGTTCATTGCAGCACTATTCACCGTAGCAAAGATATGGAACCAACCCAGATGTCCCTCAGTTGATGAGTGGATCAACAAGTTGTGGTATTTGTACACAATGGAATTCTATGCTGCTGTCAGAAAGAATGACATCGCCCCATTTGTTAGGAAATGGATGACTTAGAACAAATCATATTAAGTGAAGTAAGCCAGACTCAAAGGAAATTAGGCTCAGTGGTTTCCCTCATTCGTCATAATCAGTAGAAACCTTGGGCTCTACTAGCAGAGATTTGCAATAGAGCAAAAGGCCATATATAAGGCCATATAATGTGAAGCTAATTGAAAGGACCTCCAGGATATTGAAACAAAAGCCACATAATGAATGATTGTTGTCTTTAATGTACTATGTTGTCTCTCATCTCCTTTGCCGTCCCTTGGTTATCCCATATTGGTATAGTATCTCGCTTTGTTATCTGATATATTGAATTTATTTGTATTTGGATATTTGAAATTTGATAGGGAAAGGGGAAAAACCAAGACGGGTGGGGGGTGTGGGGTTGGAGGGAAAAGGGTACCAAGACATGTGAAAGGGTATCAATGTATGTGAATTAATGCACCTTCTATCTGGCAAATATCATGTAACCCTTTTACTAATTACAATAAAAAGAATTTTAAAAAAAGGAAGTTGAAGTGTGTGGAGAGGATGATGGGGTCAAATACATTTCTTCTTAGAACTATACCTCATCTGGTTGCCCTGGATTTTCCTGGCCTTCTTCTTAGAGAAATGCCTGTTATACTGGATTTGTGGTTTGGCAATGATCTAGCATGTACATCTTCGAGTAAGACATCCACAGTTTCCATGCCTGTCACTCGAGTTTCCTGACCTTTGGCAACAGCACAGCAACATCTTTCTTCCTCCTGAGCCACAGTCCAAGTGAGCTGGCTTGAGCTTGTTGTTAGTTACAGTGGCTTGGTTACCAGGGTTCCATATTCTGTTCCACTGTGAGGGAGGCAGGGTCACCTTTCAGGGCCCAATGACCAAAGATCCTTGCTCACAGAGGACCTCACCAAAGACATAATGGAGGCTGAATCTCTCCTCCAGTCTCACAATATACATGTGGATGTAGTAAACAGCACACCTTATTTGTCCAATCCCAATGTCTTGCACTAGGCCCAACTACCAGTCTGGTCTCAGGCTCAAGGAGCCTTTCTTAGGTAAGATCCAAATTTAAGGGTCAATATTGCCCTCATCCTTTACAAAACATTTGCTTCACAGTGCCTTCTCTGCCTGCATTTTGCCCCTTGTCGAATTTTTTTTTGCTAGTCTTGGGACTTGACCTCAGAGTGTGAACATTGTTCTTGGGCTTTCTTTAGGCTTTAGCTGTCCCACCGAGCCACAGCACCACTTGCAGCGTTTTCTATGTATGTGGTAATGAGGAATCAAACCTGAGTCTTTTTGCGTGGTAGCCAAGGACTCTACCACTAGGTCAAACACACAGGGTATCTTGCACATATTTTTGACGTCAATCTACTAGGATAGTATTAGGTTTCTGTATCCTAATCAATTTTTTCCTGATGATTAGCTTTGCTGTCATGTGTAAAAAATGCAAGAGGGAAAAACACAGAAGAATTAGTGAAATTTAAAAAAAGCATTACACACATACATAAGTGTTCATTCTTTGTAGTAGAAAGGATATTTTGATATGATGATGGTGACTTTATAATTACTATGTCAGGGTTGAGAGTTTGGCATAGTGGTAGAGTGCTTGCCTAGCATCCATGAAGATCTGGGTTTGATTGCCCAGCATCACATAGATAGAAAATCTAGATGTGGCACTGTGGCTCAAGTGGCAGAGGGATAGACTTGAGAAAACCCGAGGACAGTGCTCAGGCCCTGAATTCCAGCCCCAAGACTGGCAGAAAGATAAAAGAAAATAAAAATGCTGTTTACGAGCTAATTCACTCACAGCATTTGCTTCTGAAATCTTCGCTACTGCATCTTGTGAAATACCCCTTTTCCTCAACGTAGACAAGAAAAACAGATCCATCCCATGGTCCACTGTGAGGCCACTGGTTGGGCTAAGAGCTAGTCGTGCAGCAACACATAAGTTTTATTCTAATACTTTCCAAACTTTGTACTCAAATATGCTACCTACTTACCAACTTAGGTCAGTTATCCTTATGCTATACCTTTTCTTCATTACTACAATATACTTACACTCCTACATTAATCCTCTTGTACCTCCCCTGACCTCTCTCATTCTTTTTTCTATGTCTGGACCTCTGGTCGTCTTTCAACACTTATACTGCACGGATCTACACTTGATGGCTGTTGAGCAACATTGTATATGTAGGTGGTTAATTATTCTCTAGGCTCAGAGGGACTTAAAGACAATAGAGATTGGATTGAGAGGCTTATTGTTTTGGGTATAAATCGCTTATCAGTGGTTGTATTAGACTGGTCTGTAAGTGCACAAAAAGAAAGAGTGATAATACCAATCAAAACTTGTGAGCCTCTAGTGTCTGCCAGCTACAGAGGTCTAGGTTGGTTATATCTGAAAAACTATAATCGTATTTAGTAGTAATCTTGCTCCCTTTCTCAAATGGGCCGAACAAGAAACTCAAGAAAAATGTCAAATCAAGAAACAACATCCCCCACCCAATGTAAACAGACAATGGAACAGTCACTGGCAAAACTAGAGGAGAGTCTTCCAAGTGCTACACAAATGCAATTGATAAACATCATTAAAGAAAAATGTGAAAATATAAAGAAAGAGATAATGGAGGAAGCCATAGCTGAACAAGAGGAAAGCAAAAACAAGGTGATAAGTGAAAAAGAAGAAGCCATAAAGGAGGCCATAATAAAGGTTTTTCAAAGAAAGATGGATGAATTCATAGAATAAACAAATAAAAACGTGACCAAACTCCAGCAAATGTCCAAAGAAAATAAAGCTACTGAGCTAACCACTCAAAAGGAAATCAAGCAGATAAAGATATCCATACACGATCTAAAACAAGAGATGCAAGGTATCAAAAATGAGCAATTAGAAGCAAGGGAGATGAAAAATAAAGTAGATAGCTTTGATAGCAGTTTAGAGAATGCAGAGGAGAGAATTTCTGGGGCTGAAGATAATTTAGTTATTATAGAGAAAGAACAGAAAATGAGTCAATCCAAATCTAGGAAATATGAGAGAGCGCTTCAGGAAGTCCAGGATACAATTAGGAAGCCTAATTTAAGGCTAGTTGGTATTGAGGAGGGCATGGAGAAAGAGGTCAATGGTATTGGAAATATACTTCAGGGAATCATCTCAGAGAATTTCCCAAATATCCAGAAGGGCAGGCCCATCCAGATACGAGAAGCTTTTAGAACCCCAAACAGACCTGATCAGAAAAGAACATCCCACCGCCACATTGTGATCCGAACTGGATCGATAGAAACGAAAGAGAAGATCCTAAAGGCAGCCAGGGAAAAGGGATCAGTAACCTATAAAGGCAAACCAATCAGAATAATCCCAGATTTCTCAGCAGAGACCATGCAAGCACGAAGTGACTGGAAGCATATATGTCATGCCCTTAAATCAAATAACTACCAACCAAGAATACTGTAGCCAGCTAAGCTCTCATTCATAACTGAGGGAACAATAAAATATTCCATTCCAGGGAAAAGCTGCAACAATATGTCAAAACAAAACCAACATTACAGAGAATTCTCAAAGATGCTCTATACATAGAAAACCAAAATAAATGCAATATAGGGAAAGAAATGGCACCTAAACAGCATACCATCTAAGGACCACAAGAACTGTCAAGACACAGGCCCTACTAAAAGCTTTTAAAAATGGTAGGAACTAATAAATATTTCTCAATCCTACCTCTCAATATCAATGGACTTAACTCTCCAATTAAACGGCATAGGCTGTCTAGTTGGATCAAAAGGCAAGAGCCATCGTTCTGCTGTCTTGAAGAGACACATCTTACCCAAAAACAATCATCTTTTGAAAGTGAGAGGTTGGAATAAACTCTATCAAGCTAACTGAACCCATAAACAGGCTGGAGTTGCTATCCTCATATCAGATACAATAGAGTTCATACTAAAATTAGTAAAAAAAGACAAAGAAGGTTACTACATACTAATAAAGGGATCTTTCCTCCAGGGAGACATAACGATCCTAAATATTTACACACCCAATCCCGGAGCTCCAGACTACATCAAGCAAACTTTACTTACACTGAAACCATACATAGATCGAAATACAGTGATTGTTGGTGAGTTTAACACACCACTCTCACCTATGGACAGATCAACAAGGCAAAAACTCAACAGAGAAACCTTAGAACTGAACAACTATATAGACCAACTAGATCTAACAGACATCTGCAGAATATTCCACCCAGCAACAACACAATATACGTTTTTCTCAGCAGCACATGGAACATTTTCCAAAATAGATCACATCTTAGCCCATAAAACAAACCTGGACAGATTCAGAAACACTGGAATTATTCCATGCACACTCTCAGACCACAAAGGCATCAAACTGGAACTGAACACACATCTCCACCAACGAAAACTCTGTAACCCATGGAGACTGAACAACACATTGGTGAATCACCAATGGGTAATCGAAGAGATCAGAACAGAAATCCAACAGTTTATGAACTTTAACCGTAAGGAGCACACAAAATACCAACTCCTTTGGGACACAGCAAAGGCAGTACTCAGACGAAAATTTATAGCGCTGAGTGCCTACAACAAGTTGGAAAAATTGCAAACTAACAAGTTAATGTCTCACCTTAAGCTCCAGGAAAAAGAGCAACAAACCAACCCTAATCCCAGTAGAAGAAAGCAAATAATTAAAATCAAAGCAGAATTAAATTATTTGGAATCCAAAAAAACTATAGGAAGAATCAACAAAACAAGGAGTTGGTTATTTGAAAGAATTAACAAAATTAACAAGCCCTTAGCAAATCTTACCAAAAAAAGAAAAGAGCATATCGAAATAAACAAAATCGCAGATGAAAATGGTAATAACACAACAGAAATTACCAAGATCCAGAATATCATGAGGGAATACTTCTCAAACCTTTATGCCAAAAAATTTGAGAATCTAGATGAAATGGATGAATTCCTAGCCAATATTAATATACCCACACTGAACCAAGAAGAACTAAGCAAACTCAACAGGCCTATTGCAAGCTGTGAAATAGAAATAGCAATTAGAGAACTTCCACCTAAGAAAAGCCCAGGGCCAGATGGATTCACAGCTGAATTCTATAAGGTCTTCAAAGCAGAGCTCACACCAATACTCCTCAAGCTCTTCAACGAAATTGAAAATGAAGGTTCCTTACCAAACTCATTCTATGAAGCCAGTATAACCCTTATCCCCAAACCAGACAGAGATTCATCAAAGAAAGAGAAATATAGACCTATATCTTTGATGAACATCGATGCAAAACTTCTCAACAAAATACTGGCCAACCGTCTTCAACAACTCATCAAAAAAATTATACACTATGATCAAAGTGGATTCATCACAGGGAGGCAAAGCTGGTTCAACATACGCAAATCAATTAATATAGTTCAACACATCAACAGGAGCAAGGACCAAAATCACATGATTGTCTCAATAGATGCGGAAAAGGCATTTGACAAGATCCAACACCCCTTTATGTTAAAAGCTCTGGAGAAACTAGAAATCCATGGAACATTGCTCAATGTAATAAAGGCTACGTATGAGAAACCTACTGGTAGTATTACACTTAATGATGAAAATCTAAAGCCATTCCCTCTAAAATCAGGAACGAGACAAGGATGCTCACTCTCTGTACTACTCTTTAACATAGTACTAGAATTGCTAGCCAGTGCAACAAGGCAAGAAGCAAGCATAAAGGGGATCCAAGTAGGGAAAGAGGAAATAAAACTATCCCTCTTTGCAGATGACATGATTCTGTTTTTAAAGAATCCTATAGATTCTACTCCCAAGCTCCTTTAGCTGATTCAAAACTTTTGCAGAGTAGCAGGCTCTAAAATCAACCCTCAAAAATCAGCTGCCTTCCTTTATGCCAACAGTGAGAGGAATGAGGCAATAATCAGGGAAGAAACTCCTTTCACAATAGCCTCAAAGAAAATAAAGTACCTAGGAATTAGCTTAACTAAGAACGTAAAGGACCTTTTTGACGAAAACTTTAAAACCCTAAAAAAGGAAATTAAAGCAGAACTAAGGAAATGGAAAAATCTCCCATGCTCCTGGATTGGAACAATCAAAATTATGAAAATGACAATCTTGCCAAGAGCTATCTACAAATTGAATGCAATACCCATCAACATCCCAACGTCATTCTTTAAAGAAATAGAAAAGGCAATCCAAAATTTCATATGGAATAATAAAAGACCCCGTATAGCAAAAACACTTCTGAGCAGAAAGAACAGTGGGGGAGGAATTTCAATTCCAAACTTTAGACTCTATTACCTTGCTATAATTCTCAAAACAGCTTGGTACTGGCACAAGAACAGGCCTGAAGACCAATGGAATAGAACTGAGGACCCACATATTAAACCACAGACCTATGGCCACCTAATCTTTGACAAGGGAGCCAAAAAAATAGCATGGAAGAAAGACAGCCTCTTCAACAAGTTATGCTGGCAGAACTGGTTAAGCACCTGCAGAAATCTAAAGGTGGATCCTTCTTTGTCACCTTGCAATAGAATTAACTCCAAATGGATCAAAGACCTGGAGGTAAAAGCTGACACACCGAAAACTCTACAGGAAGGAATAGGAGATACACTAGGCCTCGTTGGCACAGGACGAAACTTTCTTAATAAGGACCAAGAATCACAACAAATCACAGAAGGGCTGGATAAGTGGGACTGCATTAAACTGCAGAGCTTTTGTATGGCAAAGGACATAGCTAGTAAACTAAGCAGGAAGCCTACAGAGTGGGAGAAGATCTTCACCAACCAAACACCGGACAAAGGCCTCATATCTAAAATATATCAACAACTCAAAAAATTGAATCACTCCAAAACTAACCTCCAAAGTAACAACCATCCCATTAAAAAATGGGCCAAAGACTTAAAGAGAGTCTTCTCTGAAGAAGAACAAAAATGGCCTATAGACACATGAAGAAATGCTCAACATGTCTGGTCATAAAAGAAATGCAAATCAAAACAACTCTGATTCCACCTCACTCCAGGTGGAGTGGCCAGGATCAGGAAAATGAATGGCAACAGATGCTGGAGGGGATGTGGCCAGGAGGGATCACTACTACACTGTTGGTGGGAGTGCAAACTCGTTCAACCACTATGGAAAGCAGTGTGGCAGTGCCTCAAAAGCCTAAACATAGAACTCCCCTATGACCCAGTAATTCCACTCCTTGGCATTTACCCAACCACCCAGAAACAAGGACATACTAAACCACTAGCACAACAATGCTCATTGCAGCACTATTCACCATAGCAAAGATATGGAACCAACCCAGATGTCCCTCAGTTGATGAGTGGATCAACAAGTTGTGGTATTTATACACAATGGAATTCTATGCTGCTGTCAGAAAGAATGACATCGCCCCCTTTGTTAGGAAACGGAAAGACTTAGAACAAATCATATTAAGTGAATTAGCCAGACTCAAAGGAACGTAGGCTCAATGGTTTCCTTCATTCGTCATAATCAGTAGAAATCTTGGGCTCTACTAGCAGAGATTTGCAATTGAGCAAAATCTTGATACATAAGGACATATAATGTGAAGCTAATTGAAAGGACCTCCAGGATAGTGAAACAAAAGCCATATAATGAATGATTGTTGTCCTTAATGTACTATGTTGTCTCTCATCTCCTTTACTGTCCCTTGGTTATCTCATATTGGTATAGTATCTCACTTTGTTATCTGATATCTTGAATTTATTTGTATTTGGATATTTGAATTTTGATAGGGAAGGGGGGAAAACCAAGTCGGGAGGGGGTGTGGGGGGAAGGGAAACAGGTACCAAGACCTGTGAAAGGGTATCAATGTATGTGAATTAATGCACCTTCTATCTGGCAAATATCATGTAACCCTTTTACTAATTACAATAAAAAAATCTAAAAAAAAGAATTATGGAAAAAAAGAAAAAGAAAAGGAGAAAACCTTCAGCCAGGGGTCTACATTCCCCTCTGAATTCCAGGATGAAATGCAAATTCCAGTTGAATTGCTACTTGTTTCTGACCCATTCAGCATTAGCAGCTGGAGTTACATATCAGAAAGAATATAATGTAAGGATAGAAATGTATCTCCAAGGTACAGCATGTACTCACTTATGAAAGGCCCTAGGTTCAATCTCTAGCACATCTCCAGCACAGAATGTATTTGTTTCTTTATTTTTTAATTTGAAAAAGGCAATGATGTAAAACATTATATTTGGCTTCTAAATCTAAGTTAAATAGTCAAGATTTGCGCTGAATCAAAAGTTAAAAAAATACCTAATCTCTGCAGTTAGACCCAATCTTGTAGATTTTTTTATAAAGATAAGGAAAATGTCTAGATAAATACCCTACATGGCGTACAGACACATGAAGAAATGCTCAACATATCTGGCCATAAAAGAAATGCAAATCAAAACAACTCTAAGATTCTATATCACTCCAGTTAGAATGGCCAGGATCAAGAAATCTAATAACAACAGATGCTGGAGGGATGTGGCCAATAGGGATAACTACTACACTGTTGGTGGGAGTGCAAACTCCTTCAACCACTATGGAAAAAGCAGTATGGCATTCTTCAAAAGACTAAACATAGAGCTCCCCTATGAACCAGAAATTCCACTACTCAGCATTTACCCTCTTGTCTAGAAACAAGGACATACTAAATTCACTAGCACAACAATATTCATTGCAGCACTATTTACCATAGCAAAGATATGGAACCAGTCCAGATGCCCCTCAGTTGATGAGTGGATCAACAAGATGTGGTATTTATACACAACGGTATCCTATGCTGCTGTCAGAAAGAACGACATTGCCCCATTTGTAAAGAAATGGAAAGACTTTGAAAAATCATATTAAGTGAAGTAAGCCCGACCCAAAGGAACACAGGCTCAATGGTTTGTCTCATTTGTCATTATCAGTGGAAACCTTGGGCTCACCTAACAGATTTACAATAGAGTAAAATCTAGATACATAAGGCCATATAATATGATGCTAAATGAAAGAACCTCCAGAATATAGAAACAAAAGCCATATAATGAGTGATGGTTGTCCTTAATGTACTATGTTATCTCTCATCTCTTTTTCTGTCTCTTGGTTAACTCATATTGTTACAGTATTTCACCTGATTGTCTGATATATTGTATATATGAATATTTGGTTATTTGAAATAGGATAGGGAAGGGGGTAAAACAAGATGAGGGTTGGGGGTTGGGAGAGGGAACTGGGGACCAAGACATGAGAAAGGGTATCAATGTTTGTGAAGTAATGCACCTTCTATCTGGTGAATATAATGTAACCCTTCTATTAATTACAATAAAAATATATTAAAATAAAAAAAGAGACACATCTTGCCCAAAAACAATCATCTTTTGAAACTGAGAGGTTGGAATAAATTCTATCAAGCTAACTGCCCCCATAAACAGGCTGGAGTTGCCATCCTCATATCAGATACAAAAGACTTCAAACTAAAATTAGTAAGAAAAGACAAAGAAGGTGACTACATACTACTAAAGGGATCTTTCCTCCAGGAAGACATAACGATCCTAAATATTTACACACCCTTTTGAAGATTCTCAAAAGATTGAAGATTCTGTCAGTGTAAGTTAGATTCCGGCATTGATATTAAATAATGCAGTGAGTAGGGATTTATATTTGAAATATCACTGTTGACAAAATCTAACACACATTTGCTTAGTATTTGCTTTTGATTTCCCAAGAAGTTCAGTACAAGCTAACATGTGTGGCATATATCGACTGGGAGAAATGATTCAGAATATGTGACTCATTTGAACAGGAGTCAGTGAAAAGATACAGAAGCAGGATACCCATATTGTGATAATTTGTATCTTTTGCATATTTTGTGTTTGTTATTAATTCCATTTGTAGTGTACATTTCTAGGTAAAAACTTTTAAAATGTTTCCAAACAATTTGTTATTTCAACAGCAAACAAAGACATTTATATGCCTGATAAAATTCACAGAATGCAAATTTTTCCACATTATTTTTGTTTTTTGTTTTTTTTTTGGTGGGTCATAGATCTTGAACTCAGCCTGGGCACTATCCTTGAGCTCTTCAGCTCCAGGCTACCACCTGGAGCCAAGCCCCACTTTACCCTGGAGCCAAGCCCCACTTCCCATTTTCTAAAGGTAAATTGGAGATAAGAGTCTCAGGTCTTTTTGTGCCAGGATGGCTTTAAACCTTGATCCTCAGATCTCAGCCTCCTGAGTAGCTAGGATTATAGAAGTGAGCCACCACCCCATCATGCTCAGCTTTCTGTTTTTTTTTAAACAAGCCCTTTGGCTGGAACTCGGTCTGAGCACTGTCCTTCAGCTTTCCTCAAGCCTAGTGATCTTCTACTTGAGCCACAACACTACTTCTGGTTTTTTCTGTGTATGTGGTACTGCGGAATTGAACCTTCGTCTACATACAAGCACTCTACAACTATGCCAAACTCCCAGCCCCTCCACATTAGTTTTTATGATAGATCTTTCCATGCATCTAGGATGGCTAGAAATCCTTCTTGAGTTTCCCAAGATCAGGGAGTATAGGTGTGTCCCATCCTGTGTGGCTACATAACCATTGTTTAGGGTACAGTTCTCTCTTCATTCTACCCATCTAGAGCAATTTTCATCTTCCATGTATAATCATTAAACATTCAGCTCCTGTTCCTCTCTACTCCATTCTCTGGAACCAGCGTGCTTTTTGGCTCTAAGGGTTTGTTGATCCTTGGAAGCTCTGGAAGGGAAAACATACCCTAGCTCTTCCTTTATGACTGCTGTATTTTTAGTTTACTGTAATCAAGATTCATCTGTAAAATATAGTAAAAAGTTCTTCCTTTTCAATGCATTGTTTTGCATATTTCTATCTTTTGATTATTATTAATAGTTGTGAATGGATTCTCCACATATTTGTTCTAGTCTCTGCTTTCTATTCCGTTAGGTACAAATGTAGAAATAGAAGTGTTGGACCATATTTCTATGTAATTCTATATTTAGTACTTTTTTACCACTCTCCACGCAATTTTTGATTGTTTTATATTCCTTGCAGAACTACTCCAAAGTTCTACTTCTTCTCACTACCTTCCCAGTAATACTTAGACTTTGAAAGTTGTTTTTTTGTATGCGTGTGTGTGTGTGTGTGTTTGTGTGTGTGTATGTGGATCTTTTTGTTTAAAACTATATTTATATTAACATATTTATAGTAATGATTTCATTGTAATTTTAATTTTTCTCATGACTGTTAATATTGAACTTCTTTCTACATTTGAACTACTATTTCTATATATTCTTTTTAGAAAATCCTCTCCAATCTCCAATTTTTTTCCCAATCCTATGCTTGGTCTCAGGGCCTGAGCATGGTCCTTGGGTTTTCTCAAGGCTAGATCTCTATGTCTTGAGTATTAGCACCACTTCTGGCTTTTTCTTTGCATGTAGTACCAAGGAACTGAACCAGGTCTTTGTGCATGCTAGCCCAAACCCCCGGCACCAAGAATCATAGGGTGATATAATGAATTCTATGTGGCAGTAGAGTTAAAGTTAGATTTCTCTGTAGAAATCACTGTGAAACAAAATAAAATGAGAAAGCCATGAGCCCGTGGCTCATGCCTGTAATCCTAGCTACTTAGGAGGCTGAGATCTGAGGATCAAGGTTCAAAGACTGACCTATCACAAAAACACCTTAGACTCTTCTCTCCAATGAACCAATAGAAAATGAGAAGTGGGGTTGAGGCTAAAGACATAGGGCAGTAGCCTTGAGCTGAAGACCTCAGGAAGAACAGCCAGCTCTAGAATTCAAGTCCCATGACTGCAAAACAAGAAAGAAAGAAAGAAAGAAGAAAGAGGGAAGAAAGAGGGAAGGAAGGAAAGAAAGAAAGAAAGAAAGAAAGAAAGAAAGAAAGAAAGAAAGAAAGAAAGAAAGACAGAAAGAAAGAATGATATTTCATTTCTTCAAAACTAAGACTATAAATGATTGAGAAAACAAGGAATAATTCAGGGCATTATTCTCTAATAAGGATAATATCTTTTTGCTGGTAGGAAGAGACTGGTATTCAGAACCAGACCTTTCCACCAGAAATTGAGCCTAGTGGTAGAGTGCTTGCCTAGCATGCACAAAGACACAGGTTTGATTCCTTATTACCACATACATAGAAAAAGCCACAAGTAATGACTTCATTGGTAGGGTTCTAGTCTTGAGAAAACCCAAGGACAGTGGTTAGGTCCTAAGTTCAAACCCAGGAATGGAAGGGAAAAAAAACAACAAAGTTTCAATCAACGTAAGAAAATTAACTAGACAATGAGCTGGATATTTTCTGGTCTTCCATGGTTCTGAGGGACAGGAGTGTTAGAAAAGGAAATTTTTTAAGACTTCAAATAGAAAGATAAAATTTCAAAATTCCCACAAATACCTAAATTGAGACTTTAGTGAGAAGTTGTAACTGAAGGGATATAGGTGTAAGTCCTTACTCTCAAGAATCGTTCTTGCTTGGATCAAAAGCAAACAGACATATAAACCAAACTTGTGGCCGCTGAATCTAGAAAAAATTCGTGTTCCTCACTTAATGGTTAATAAGCAAACAACATTGAAACTGGGTAAGGTAATCCTATCTGCTACTCAGGACCTGAGACTCTTATCTCTAGTTAACTCTAGAAAACAGGAAGTGGGGCTGTACCTCAAGGATAGGCGTTATAGTCTTCTGCTGAAGTGTTCAGGGACAGGGCCGAGGCCTATGAACTACAAAAAAAAAGAAAAGAAAAGAAACTTTTAAAAAGATGCAAAACAGAACAATATTTAGATTATTTCTCAAAAATAAAAGAAAGGCAGCTATTCCTCAATGTATAAAGAAAACAGTATTTGAAAAAAAACAGCTGCAGGTATATTATAGGTAGTACTCAGCTTAAAACTGTAGCAATACATAGTTGGGTAATTTCAATAAATATTTCCTGTGATATAAAAAGAGAACTAAAACACAGAAAAACATTATTGGTCATTGTAAAATATCATTTCTTAATATGTTAGTGAGAAAAGCATATATTTCTCACAAATCAATTTCCACTTTTATGTTTTAAAATATCTAACACTTAGGATGGGAAAGTAAAGTCATTACCTTTACAGTAAGGAATATTTGTTTCTCATGTATGTTTGTGTCTTTTTTTCTATGACTCATTTTAGATGTCCAGGTAATGGAAAATGTGTTCAAGACCTGCCAGGAAAGTCCACATGAATGTCTTTGTGAAGTAGCAGTTGCAAGTAGTATCGAAGTGGAGGAAAACGTGAGATTAGCAACAACTTTAAATTTGAGCTCTACACATAATCCAGAGCTGATTAGTAATAACGGTAACAACTTAGGGGTGAGGACTGAGGAGTTCATTAAGTGTCAGAACATGATTTTGTCTCCTAAGCCTGATGAGGTGCATGCTGCATATAGATCTCGTATGTCTCCTGTTCTTAAAGAATCCATCGGATATTCAGAGCATTTTATTCATGATTGTGACAGTCCAAAAGATCTGCAGTATCATAATTCTGTTCTCCCTGCCCAAGAAATTCTTCAGGGAGGGAGGAAAACTGCTAACTGTACTGTGTGATGAAAAATATTGTACTTAACACCGACCATCACTACACATCCGAAAATGTACACAGGAGAGACTTGTCATACATGTAGTAAATGTGAGAAATCTTTCAGTAATGAAATACGCCTTACAATCCCTCAGAGAAAATATCCTGAGATATGTGATGCATACATCAAGTGTGAAAATTAATTTCTGAGAAGTTAGACCTGACGCTCCAACCTCGATCTACAAGAGAAGACAAACCTTATGAATATGAGGAACGTAATAAAATTTCTGCCCAGAATTCAGCTCTCAGCACACATCACAGATCTCACACAGAAGAGAAATCTTATGAATGGGATAAATGTGGGAAGACTTTTAGACTGAAATCATACCTCACTTTGCACCAGAGAAGACACACAGAAGAGAAACCTTATGAATGTAACAAATGTGAAAAGTCTTTCACCCAGAAGATACACCTTCGAGTTCATCAAATAACACACACAGGAGAGAAATCTTATAAGTGTAATGAATGCGGAAAGTCTTTCCAAATCACAAACCTGATTCCCATAGAAGAAAAGAAAACTAATGAATAGAACAAATGTGCAATGACTTTTAATCAAAAGTCAGCCTTCAGTACATTTCAGAACATACACAATAGAGAAATTCTGAGTAATGAAAAACATTTAGCTATATATAGAATCTCTGTATATGGGAGCATTAGGGTAAGTCTTCTAAACAAAGTCAACCTTCAGCAAGCATTAAGAGCACTCACAGAAGAAATAATAGCATGTAGGAAAACCTTTGTCAGAAACCTCTAAAAGCTGACTGTGTGGCTTAGTGGTAGAGTGCTAACCTATCAAGGATGAAGGCCTGGGTTAGATTCCTCAATACTACTTGAAAAGAGCAAGCCAGAAGCAGCACTGTGGTTCAAATGGTAGAGTGCTAACCTTGAGCAAAAGTAGCTCGGGCCCTGAGTTCAAGCCTAAGAATTGGAGAGAGAGAGAGAGAGAGAGAGAGAGAGAGAGAGAGAGAGAGAGAGAGAGAGAGAGAGAGAGAGAGAGAGAGAGAGAGAGAGGAGAGAGAGAAGAGAGAGAAAGAGAGAGAAACACCTCTGCCGTGACTGTGACTGCCCACAACCCTCACACCCACTCCTTGCACACCCCTCAACTCCAGTTTTAGCTCCTCTTGGACTGGGTGTCCAGCCTATCCCTTCCTACACTCACAAAGGGTCTACAATTGTCTTCCCAGGGTCCTTTCTTCTGCCAGCCAGAGTACAGACTCTGCACATCTTGACAATCACAGAGATCAAAGCCAAAGGCTGAGATGCAGAAGGGGGTGACCCAGTAACTGCACAGGGCCCATGGATCATCCTGTGCATCCCCCAGCCTGTGACTTCCCCCACCCGTTTGGCAGGGAAGCTCCATGCCCACATCCTGATCCCTGGTCCCCTCCAATTCCATTCTCCCTTGGATTTTGCAGACTGTCTACCATCAGGATCTAAAATTCTATTCATCACTTTATGTCCTTATCACTGATTTGCTACTTTGGCAGGATCTCCCCGTGCCTGCAGAGTGGGCATGTCATGTACTCTCTGTGGAGAAGTTGCCCCAGGAGAAGAAATAAGCACTTCATGTGAGTGTTGGACAGGGCAGGAGAGCTCCCTAGGATCAGAAGCCACAGGAGGGGTGCAGATGGGGGAATGCTAGGGGCCCCAGGGGACAGAGGGAGTTAGGGCGCAGTTGGTTCCTTCTGCAGGGTTGACACCGCTTCACAAACCCAACACAATGAGGTTCACATTACAGATGTCAGAGACAGTGCAGATTGCCAATGGGCGCAGGGGTCACTGTCACCCCCAGATCCTGGCTGCATGCTGGGATGCACGCAGAGATGGTTTCAAGATCAGATAATGAGGATGTTGCAGGGTGTAACCATTCTTTTCAGATGGCTCTCTACTTCTCTTGAGCTTCATCTCTATCTTTGGCTTTTTCTTGGCAATTAACTGGAAATGAGAGTTTCATGGAATTTCCTTTCTGGACTGGCTTCAAACAGAAGCTATGCACAGTTTTCAAACCATACCCTACTGAAGAAGGGAAGCTTGATCTGGTGCTTAACTGGGTTGCACTTTGCCTCGTTTGCTGTGCCTCACGGGACGGGGCTCATCATGTGTAGATTAAGATCTCATGACCTTCAAAGCCAAATGCTACCTGAAAGTTCAGGGTCCCAGCCTATGTGTTGGGCCTGGGTGAATACATTCTCTGTTATGCTGGGTCATCAACCCATGTTTTAAGCTGGAAGTAGGCAGAGCCACATTTGATAAGAACATCTGCCAGAGATTGTCACCACATGAAAGCAGATTCTGAATGTGTATTCCATTTCCTGTGGTGGAGAAATCCCCTCCAAGTTAGACAGGCTCACATCCCCCTGCAGGTCACACTCCTAATGCACCCTTGAGTGTCCTCATGGTATTGGGATCTAAGTTTGTAGGGAATGCTGGTTTAGTCCATGAATTAGCTGGACAAGTGATGACAAACGTGTTGTGGATTAATATGAGAACAATTTAAGAAGCCCTGTAGGAGCATCAACCTGACCCTCTGTGGTGCTATAAATCTGATAGGATGTTCCAGACTGAGAAACAATCACATGGCTTTGTGTTTGGCATCCAGACAAGTGAGTGCATGTCTTAGCTGTCAGCCAATACAGAGGAGGACATGAATAAGTGGGTGGAAAGCATCTGTCAGACCCCTGTCTGGGGGCAGGTGGAGAGAACATAGGAAGGTAGATACCATGGCTGTGGTGTGGCCAAAAAATGGTAAAAGGGGCAAAGGAACAAGGTACTGGTAGCTCAAGACTGTCATCCTAGCTACTCAGTTGTTTGAGATCTGAGGATCACAATTCAAAGCCAGCCCAGGACAGAAACTCCATGAGACTCTTATCTGCAATAAACTACTGAATGCAAGAAGCTCAAGCTCAGTGACAGCATCCAGGCCTAGCGTTCAAAACCCAGGACTGGCAGAAAAAAGTATCAAAGGACAAGAAGCTGGCCAAAAGTGAAAGGGACTCTATCTTGACAAACAATACAATGGTAAGTTGCCCTCAGAAGACTTGCACAAAATCTGGAAATGCCTGAGACTTATCTATGTATGTTTCCTGTTTGTCTAAATACATATGTTTATGCATTTATATATTAGTATAGAGAGACACATCAATACATATGACTATACATATATACATAGCCAGACACTTATGGGTGGGTGGTATACTGTGTGAGAGTTTGTGTTTGTGTTTTGTGGATGGCTATCTCTGTTTAAGAAAGATAGAAAATACGTAAATATCTTTAAAAAAACTTGATAAAATATAGAGAGACATAAGCTCTTCAGGGAATCTGAAATGACAAGATTATTCACAGGCACGTTTATCCTTATGGAATACTCAGCAAGTTTTAATTTTTTTCATTATTTTCTTTCTTTTTTTGAACCAGAGCTAAGGAATTCTCTCAGGGACCAGGTGCTGCCAATTACTAATTTTCTCATGGCTGGTACAAGAGGAACTGAGGCACAGTTCCACTTTTGCCTTATTTATTCGTGCTTAACTGAAGATAAAGATTTCTATCAGTGACTTTCTTTCAGGGGCTGGATTCTAAAGAGGATCCCCAGACCTCAGCCTTCTCTATAGCTACAATTAACAATATGAGAACCCAGCACTGGGTTCCAATGCACAGGGCAAGAAAGTGAGTGAATCTCTCAACTCCAATTAGCTATAATAAGCTAGAAGTGAAAGACCAATACCTTTGAGGAAAAGATGCTGAGGGTTATCACTCAGGCCCTATGAGTAAGCCCTAAACCCTGTACACATGTGTGCATGCACACATTGGCAGATACACACACACATGCACCCACACAATATCTCAGGCAATATTGTATTTTGAATTAATATCCAAAGATTGGACAACAGGATAGCAAGTAATAAAATCTGTTTTTCTTGTCTACATTGAGGGAAAGGGATAAATCGCAAGATGCAGAAGCCAAGAATTCAGAGGCAAATGCTGTGAGTGAATAACTTGTAAAATGCACATTTCTTTTCTTTTCTTTTGTTTTCTCTGCCATTCCTGGGGCTTGAACTCAGGGCCTGAGCACTGCTCTTGGCTTTTCCCAAGTCTAGCCCTCTGCCACTTGAGCCACACTGCCATATGGATTTTTATATCTGTGTGATATTAAGGACTCAAACCTAGATCTTCATGGAAGCTGGGCAAGCACTCTACCACTGGGCCAAACTCTAAACCCCGATAAAGTATTAATCAATAGTCACCATCATCATATCAAAATATCCTTTCTCCTACAAAGAATGAACACTTATCTATGTGTGTAAGACTTTTTTTTCTGTCACCAATGCTTCTGTGATTTTCCCACTTGCATTTTTACAGATGACAGCACAGATAGTCATCAGGAAGAAAAATAGATTAGGATCCATAAACCTAACAACGTTCTAGTAGATTGAAGTGAAAAATATGTGCAAGATGGCCTGTGTGTTTCATGAATTTGTAGAGTGCTTGGCTACCACCCAAAAAGACTCCGGTTTGATTCTGCAGTACCATATACATAGAAAACGCTGGAAGTGGTGCTGTGGCTTGGTGGGACAGCTGTAGTCTAAAGAAAGCCTAAGAACAATGGTCAGGCTCTGAGGTCAAGTCCCAGGACTAGCAAAAAAAATGTGCAAGAGAAAAAAAAGCAAGCTGAGAAGGCACTGTGAAGCAAAATGTCTTGTGAAGGGTAAGGGGAATAGTGACAGTTAAGTTTCGATCTTACCTAAGAAAGGTTCCTTGAGCCTGAGACCAGGGTAGCACTTATGCCTAGTTAAAGACTTGGGCTTTGAACAAAAAGGTGTGCTGTTTACTACATTCGTATGTGAGGTGGGAAGGGAGATTCAGCCTCCAGTATGTCTTTGGGGAGGTCTTCTGTGAGCAAGGAGCTATGGTCATTGGGCCTTGAAAGGTGACCCTACCTCCCTCACAATGGAACAGAATATGGAACCCTGGTAACCAAGCCACTGTATGTGACAACCAGCTCAAGCCAGTTCCCTTGGCCTGTGGCTCAGGAACCAGAAAGATGTTGCTGTGCTGTTGCCAAAGGTCAGGAGGCTCGCATCTCAGGCATGAGAGATATGGATGTCTCACTTGAAGAAGTAGATGCTGGATAAATGCCAAGCCAAAATTCCAGTATATGAGGCATTTCTCTAGGAAGAAAGCCAGGAAACTCCAGGGCAACTCAGATGCAGTATACTGAGAGGAAACCTATTTGAACCCATCATCCTGCCCACACACTACAACCTTCTTGAGTGCTTTCAAGTGACTATACTTTGATTAGAGTGTGTCATTTCCAATCTACTCTATTCCAATTCCTCAGTGTGAAGTGTGGTCCCATTCCAACGTTTGAAATATCCACTGTTTTGCCAACATAGTGTGATGGTAAGTCAGCTCAGACTCTGAATGAGCCTTGTAACCTATGGATCCTGGAGGAAGGCCTGTTGGAGATGCTGCTGACAAAGCTGATCCCTGCCTATGAGAAAGGTGATCTCTTTTATGTGGGAAACTTCCTGCACAATTTCAAATAGTGGAGGACAATGTAGTAGTTGCTGGAAATTCTCTTGAAAAAGTGAGTGTTCCCCCTCCAAACCCAGGTTTGCTCACCCCTCCTGGCCAAGTCTTGGAATACTTGGCTCCTCTCTGAGCCTGTTTGGTTCACTGGGTGTTCACAGGGGAGCTAAGCATGATACAAGTGCACAAACTACTTTATTATGACTGGGACACCATGCCATTTCATTTCCCTCACAAGCTACTGGAGTCTCAACAGTGTGCTTACTGAGAAGTTGGATTTCAGGCATGAGTAAGTGGCTCCCAACTGCAGCCCTCACCTAGGTGACATCCTAGGAAATCCCATTTCCCAGTAAGAAATGAGGTGTCAGTACTAATGGCGGAGGCCTGTGAAATACTGGAGTCAGAGGAAAAGCTGGGGGCTGAATCAGTTTTGAGCCATCAGGAAGGGATTGTGATAGCTTTGCCTGTTAGAACCTGAAAGCATTTACATTTTGGTGTGTGGTCCAGTGCTGCCACTTGAACCTGAACCCAGGTCTAAATGCCATCCCTTTGGTGTTCAAAAATTAGCACTGTACCATTTGAGTCATAGGTCAAGTTCTGACTTTTTGCTGCCTAATTGAAGACAAATGCCTTTAGACTTTTACTGACTAGACTGGCTTTCCACTATGATCTTCAGAGCTCAGCCTGCTGGGTGGCTAAGATTAGAGGAATGAGCATTTAGTTCTTTATTTGGAGCATTCACTTATTGATTTATTTAGAGCATTTACTTAGTTAATTTAAGGTGCGTTTACTTTGGACAGATGCATAGAGGCCTCTCTCAGAAGCTTCTGGAAGTGGGGTGTAAAAGTCATCCTGTTCTCGAGTGTCTCTTACCCCCCTCCCAGCACATAAGTGCACATCTCTGCAGGACAGCCACGGCATTAGAGTCCTGCAAGAATGGGGCTTTGGTAGAAGGCTCAGGATGGAGAGAGAAGGCTCTCACTTTCCTTGTTCCGAATGTGCCCACAGCATCATATGTTCCATCTATACGATGTGAATGGACTTCTACCCCAGTGATTTCTACGAGTTCAAGAACTACCACACCCTGACACAACTCAAGCTCTATATGAGGCTCCACATGCCGGCTTTGGACCTGCTCTTCTAAACACATACTTTTTGACCAGCTGGAGGAATGTGCGACCACTAAGACCAAGAAAAAGTAGAAGTCCTTGTGTGGGTGCCTCAGAGCCTGTGAGTAGGAAGCCCATGTGGTCTAGATATTGGTTGGCCCTTACTTCTACAGAGCTTGGCAAAATGCCCTTTATGGGTGGTGTCAGCCAGGTAATGTCTGTCCTCTGAAAGGACTCGGGAATAAGCACTCATTAGAAAGACCCTACACCTCCTCAGTGTTCAGTCCAAACTCCAGTTCTACAGGTTCCTCCATTAGACCCTCATGGAAGTTGAGGGACACTTCAACTTGCAGAGTCCACTCTGTCCACTCTGTACCTATTTCCATTCTTAGGTTTGGGTCATCGTGGAAGAGCTTATCCTGAACTCGGGATGAAAAACCCACCAATGGAGCTGGTGACTGATGGAGACTGAGAATCATCACTGCACTCCAGAAAGCATGGGCCTTCTGTAGAAATTACCAAACAGGTTTAGAGTCCTGTGGATATAGCTTTTGCTCTGAACCCCATGTGTGACACAGTTGAACCTGCAGATACTATGGAGGAAGAAAAAAAGCAGCCAGATTTCCTTCCGTTTCCTTTCACACTCCACCCATAGTCAGTCCATCTGAGTCAGAGTAACACTCCACTTATTGTGCAAGCTGAAGGGGCACACGCTGGGTTCATGGAAAATGTCCCCATGGGAAGCAGCAAGTGTACTCTCAATACTGGATTCATTGGAGGAAAATGAATCCATCCTCACAGAATATCCAGACCCATCCATCTCACTAAAAGAGACTCAATCTCCATTCGACAAACCAGAATCCATCCCCCCTTAACTCAGGAAGGACATTCTGTTTCTCATGAGGAAGGAGACCCTTCTGAGGACTCTGAAGTAGAATTACTGTCTAAAGGCAACTTGGAGGCCAGTCTGGATTTAGAGCTTCCCTGTCCTCTTCCTAAAAAGACATCTCTTTATCTTGCTCTCATGATTCTTGTCAAGTCTTCATTGTATTTACTTTGCTAACTATTAAACTCTCATTGTTAATATTATGGTGTGCAGTTCTTCAGTCCTTATTATACTGTGTTTTATTTTCCACTTAGAATGTGAGACCTCAGATACATAGGTCCTGGGTGGGCCAAAAACCAGACAGGTCTGGTCCCATAGAAGACAATCTTACTGGATATACAGGGAACTATGAAATGCATGGAATCACAAGGAATCCAGGCCAGGCCTCCATGGAAAGACAAGTCAGCTACCAAAGCTTAAGGACAGAGCAGATGACTATAAATGTGTTTTGTCAATCGGGAGAAGTGCCAGAGTAACTGTAATATTATGTGGGACTCTGTTCTGTGAGTTCAAGTCTGTTTATATATCCATTGTGCTTTGTACAAATATTTAAGAAAATTAAAACTCCACAATAGCATCAAAAATCTACTTTGGCTTTGAATGTGGCCTAGTTGTAGAGTGCTCGCCTAGTATACAAGAAGACCTTGATTCAATTCCTCGGCACTGCATACACAGAAAAAGCAGATGGGGCACTGTGGCTCAGGTGTCAGAGTGCCACCCTTGAACCAATGTGGCCAAGGACAGTTCCTGGTCCCTCAGTTCAAGCCCCAGGACTAGCCAAACAAGAAATCATACCATTTTCCACACATTTGGAAATAAATCTGTTTTATCTAACCCTACTTCTTTTTTGCCAGTCCAGGGTGTGTGCCACCAAGCCAAACTACTGGCCCCCAACCTTACTATTTTGAATCATTTAATTTTTTTACAGAATCATATTTCATGATGTCTGTATTAATACCATAAACAGTATGCTTAGTATAATAATGTTAAAGGTAAAACATAAGAAATTAATAACTAAAATTTCTTTTTTATTAGTTTTATAGCATTACTACAATTTTATGAGAAAAATTACCTAGAATGTTTATTTTAGAGTTCAAGTAATCCATTTTAATAAATATATCAACCTACATCATTTATTTGAACACATTTTATACTATTTTTTTCAGGAATGAAAATACATATATATATATATTTGTTGTAAATGAAATTTATGACTTGTGGGGAAGGGAAAGAGATTAGGGGGGAGGGGGTAACAGTGTTTACAAGAAATGTACTCATTACATATGTAACAGCAATCTCTTTGTATATCACCTTGACAACAAATTTTTTGAAAAGTACTATAAGTTTAAATGTCTACTTTGGACAGAATTTTTTTTGCCAGTACTGTGCTTATTCTCAGGACCTGAGCACGATCCTTGTTTTTGTTTTTGTTTATTCTTAAGGCTCAAGTTCTATCACATGTGCCACAGCACCACTTGTATCTTTTTTTATCTATGTTGTGCTGAGGAATTGAACTTGGATCTTCATGCATGCTCGGCAAGAACTCTTCCACTAGGCTTAACTTATGGCCCCAGTGGTAAGGAAGTTTTCCATAAAA
Organism: Megascapheus bottae; assembly: GCF_031878675.1. NCBI lineage: Eukaryota > Metazoa > Chordata > Mammalia > Rodentia > Geomyidae > Megascapheus > Megascapheus bottae. The sequence continues at coordinate 317,925 of NW_028327531.1, read as the reverse complement.
TATGTGGGAAATATGTCCACTAAGGAAAAGCCATCAAAAATAGAAGAAAAATTATATACTTAGATAACGACATGCCAGTATTATGGCAGATTTCTGTAATTCTAGCTTCAAGAGTGGCCTATTTGGACCGGGAGTTGGCTGGCTGAAGTAAAGTGCTATCCTTGAGCAAGCCCTAGGACAGTGCTCTGGTCATGAGTTGAAGCCATAGGACATGCAAAAAATAATAATTTAATGCCCGTGACTGGTGGCTCACCCTGGTAACCCTAGCTACCCTGGAGGATAGAGGTTCAAAGATGGACCAGGCATAAAAATCTGTGAGAATCTTATTTCCAAATAATCCAGAAAATTCAAAATGACAAATTGCCTCAAGTGGTAGAGCACTTGCCTTGAGCTGAAGAGCTTAAGGTAAACATCCAGGCCCAGAGTTCAAGCCCCATGAGTGAAAAAAAGAAAAAGAAACAGAAAGCCCTTATCTAAGGCTGGAGTGCACACTAGTGGTAGTTTGCTTTCCTAGTATGCACAAAGCCCTGTGTTCAATTACTCTGTACTGCTTACACCAAAAAAAAAGCTGGAAATGATCTCAGAAGGTTGGGTTCTGAGGATCACAGTTCAAAGCCAGGCCAGACACTAAAGTCCATGAAACTGTTACTTCCACTTAAGCACCAGAAAACCTGAAGTGACACTGTGGCTCAAGGTGTTTAAGGTTGTAGCCTTGAGCTGAAGGGCCCAGGGACACTGCCCATGTGCACAATTAAAGTCTCACAACCAATGAGAGAGAGAGAGAGAGAGAGAGAGAGAGAGAGAGAGAGAGAGAGAGAGAGAGAGAGAGAGAGAGACAGAGAGAGAGAGACAGAGAGAGACAGAGAGAGAGAGAGAGAGAGACAGTGAGAGAGAGACAGAGAGAGAGAGAGAGACAGACAGACAGGCAGACAGACAGAGACAGACAGAGACAGAGAGACAGAGACAGAGACATCAAACAGGCAGGCACTGCTGGCTGAAGCATGTAATTCTAGCTACTATGGAGGCTGAGATTGGAGGATCTTGGTTCAAAGCCCAAAGCCAGCCTGAACACGTATGTTTGTGAGACTTACATCACCAATTAACTACCAGAAACCAAAAATGGAGCTGTAGAGGAAGAGCGCTAGCCTTTAGCTGAAGAGCTCAGGGACAGTGTCCAGGCCCAAAGTGCAAGCACCATGACAAATCAATAATAAAAAAAGAAGATAGCTAATAGTAATGATGAATAATTTCGTGCTGGGAGTTTGGCCTAGTGGTAGAGTGCTTGCCTAGCATGCATGAAGACCAGGGTTCAATTCCTCAATGCCACATACATAGAAAAATGCTGGAAGTGGTGCTGAGGCTGAAGTGGTAGAGCCCTAGCCTTAAGAAAATATAAGGACAGTGCTCAGTCCCTGAGTTCAAGCCCAGGACTGGCCAAATCAAAAGGAGTAGAGCACTGGCATTGAACTGAAGATCTGAGGAACAGCCCAGGCACAGAGTTCAATCACCGCAAACAACAACAACAAAATCTATGAAATGGCAGTGGTGGTATTAAGCTAAGCAAAAATAGAGTAGAAACTGGTAAAATACATATTTGTGTGTAAGCAAAATAGCCAGACTTATGCATTAGAACAGGATAGCAACTTGAAAAAAAATTTTGTTTTCCATCTCACTAGGTCCTGTCTCTTAATTTATTCAAGTAAGTAAAATGCTGGGTTTTATAATCATTGCTCTGAATATTAGAAAATCATAATATCTCTCACTAACCAACAAAGACCAGGAACTGGGGCTTCGTTCAAATGGCAGAGTATCAGGCAAGAGAAGAAAAAATTGAAGTAAGAACTTGAAGTTCTTGATCCAGAACCTGCATAGTAACAGAGCAGCAGCCTGGTGATGGTACCTCACACCTATAATCTTAGCTACTCAGGAGGCTAAGATCTGAGAATCAAAGTTTACAGCCAGCCAAAGTACCCAGTTAACTGCCAGAAAAACCAGAAGTGGCACTGTGGCTCACAGATTAAAGCACTAGCCTTGAGCTGAAGAGCTCAGGGACAGTGCCCAGGCCCAGAGTTCAAGCCCCACAATTGACAAAAATCAAACAAGCAAACAAAACTCACAAAGAAGCCTGCAGACTACAGTGGTTTTGCTGAGTCTCTTCTCTATGGGGATCAGGAAACATTTCACTTTTTCTGTCTCTGTGGATTTGGGGCTGCATTGGTAGAGTGCTAGCCTTGAGCAGAAAAGTTCAGGGATAGAGCTGAAGCACTCAGTTGAAGAACCAGTGCCAATACAAAAAAGAAATAATGCACTTTATACATATTTTCTAATTTCTTAATGAATTTTTCAGTCTGTATAAATATAGGGTACAATCTTAGAGTTGTTTTGATTTGCATTTCTTTTATGACCAGAGATGTTGAGCATTTCTTCATGTGTCTATAGGCCATTTTTGTTTCTTCTTCAGAGAAGACTCTCTTTAAGTCTTTGGCCCATTATTTAATGGGATGGTTGTTACTTTGGAGGTTAGTTTTGGAGTGATTCAATTTTTTGAGTTGTTGATATATTTTAGATATGAGGCCTTTGTCCGTTGTTTGGTTGGTGAAGATCTTCTCCCATTCTGTAGACTTCCTGCTTAGTTTACTAGCTATGTCCTTTGCCATACAAAAGCTGTACAGTTTAATGCAGTCCCACTTATCCAGCCTTCCTCTGATTTGTTGTGATTCTTGGTCCTTATTAAGAAAGTTTCAACCTGTGCCAAGGAGGCCTAGTGTATCTCCTATTCCTTCCTGTAAACTTTTCAGTGTGTCAGTTTTACCTCCAGATCTTTGATCCATTTGGAGTTAATTCTAGTGCAAGGTGACAAAAACGGATCCAACTTTAGTTTTCTGCAGGTGCTTAACCAGTTCTGCCAGCACAACGTGTTGAAGAGGCTGTCTTTCTTCCATTCTATTTTTTTGGCTCCCTTGTCAAAGATTAGGTGGCCATAGGTTTAATATCTGGGTCCGCAGTTCTATTCCATTGGTCTTCAGGCCTGTTCTTGTGCCAGTACCAAGCTGTTTTGAGAATTATAGCTCTGTAATAGAGTCTAAAATTTGGAATTGAAATTCCTCCAGCGCTGTTCTTTCTGCTAAGAAGTGTTTTTGCTATACGGGGTCTTTTATTATTCCATAAGAACTTTTGGATTGCCTCAGCTAGAATGGCCAGGATCAGGAAAACGAATGACAACAGATGCTGGAGGGGATGATGCCAGGAGGGATCAGTACTACACTGTTGGTGGGAGTGCAAACTCTTTTAACCCTTGTGGAAAGCAGTGTGGCAGTGCCTCAAAAGGCTAAACATAGAACTCCCCTATGACCCAGCAATTCCACTACTTGGCATTTACCCAACCACCCCGAAACAAGGACATACTAAACCCACTAGCACAACCATGTGCATTGCAGCACTATTCACCATAGCAAAGATATGGAACCAACCCATATGTCCCTCAGTTGATGAGTGGATCAACAAGTTGTGGTATTTGTACACAATGGAATTCTATGCTACTGTCAGAAAGAATGACATCGCCCCATTTGTTAGGAAATGGAAAGACTTAGAACAAATCATATTAAGTGAAGTAAGCCAGACTCAAAGGAACTTAGGCTCAATGGTTTCCCTCATTCGTCATAATCAGTAGAAACCTTGGGCTGTACTAGCAGAGACTTGCAATAGAGCAAAATCTTGATACATAAGGACATATAATGTGAAACTAATTGAAAGGACCTCCAGGATAGTGAAACAAAAGCCATATAATGAATTATTGTTGTCCTTAATGTACTATGTTGTCTCTCATCTCCTTTGCTGTCCCTTGGTTATCTCATATTGGTATAGTATCTCACTTTGTTATCTGATATATTGAATTTATTTGTATTTGGATATTTGAAATTTGATAGGGAAGGGGGGAAAATCAAGACGGGTGGGTGGTGTGGGGGGGGATTGAAACGGGTACCAAGACATGTGAAAGGCTATCAATGTATGTGAATTAATGCACCTTCTATCTGGCAAATATCATGTAACCCTTTTGCTAATTACAATAAAAAAATTGCAAAAAAAAAGAAAAACAGAAAATGGTTCTATCACTCTAGTGGTATAGCACAAGCCTTGAGAAAGCCCAAGGACAGTGCTCAGGCTCTGTGCTCAGGCTCTGAGTTCAAACCCCAGGACTGGCACACAATAAAAAGGGATGAGTAAATGGAGTAAGTCTAGTGTAAATTTGTTATGTATAATTTTCTCTTAAAATTTCTAAAAGATTTTTATTATTGTCACTGAAAAAGTACCCAGATATTTTGATTGCCTAGAGCTGTATATATATGTATATATAATGTACATATATGCACATGTAAATATTCACACACATGTATACCACAATTTTGTCAATGAAAAAATGTATGAAAAGTAAACTAAAATGAAGATTTTGTTTTTAGGTGGAACGATTCATCTCATATAAATACATTTTAGTGTTTAAACAAAAAAAATAAAAATAGGGTACATTCCTTGTTACTTAAGTAAGATTGCTCTTTTTATTTCTTTTTGCCAGTCCTAGGGCTTGGACTCAGGGCCTAGACATTTTCATTGGACTCGCTTGCCCAAGGTGAGTGCTCTGCCTCTTGAGACACAGCGCCACTTCTAGCTTTTTTCTGAGTATGCGATACCGGTGAATAAAACCTAGATCTTCATGCATTCTAGGGGAGCACTCTACCATTAGGCTACATTCCCAGGCAGTGAGATTCCTCTTACAGTCATCGTATGTTCACAGAGTTTGATCTCACACACTGTAGGGCCCTGGTTGGCTTTGACCTGTGATCCTAAGCCCTGAGCCTGCTAAGTAGCTGAAATTATGTTGTGAGCCAGCATGATGGCTTCCATTCTTTTTTCTACAAAAATATATGTAGTTATCTAAAATATATCTATAGCTGAAAAAAATTAATCTCTCCCAAACATATCTTCAAAGAAACAACCATCCTATTAAAAGGTGGGCTAAAGACTTAAAAGCGTATTCTCTGAAGAAAAAATTAAAATGGGCTTTAGACACATGAAGAAATGCTCCATATCTCTAGCAATAAGGGAAATGAAAATCAAAACAACATTGAGATTCCACCTGACTCCAGTCAGAATGGCCATTATCAAAAAATCTAATAAGAGATACTGGTGGGGAAGTGACCAGGGGGGATCACACCTACACTGTTGGTGTGAGTGTAAACTCGTTCAACCACTAGGGAAAGCAGTGTGGTGGTTCCTCAAAAGACTGAACATAGAGCTCCCCTATGATCCAGCAAATCCACTACTTGGCATCTACCCAATTGTCCAGAAAGAAGGACATACTAAAGCCACTAGCACAATGATGCTCATTGCAGCACTATTTACCATAGCAAAGATATGAAACCAACCCAGATGCCACTCAGTAGATGACTGAATCAAGAAGATGTGGTACTTATACACAATGGAATGCTATGCTGCCATCAGAGGGAATGACATCGCCCCATTTGTAAGGAAATGGAAAGACTTGGAAAAATTCCTATTAAGTGAAGCAAGCCACACCCAAAGAAACATAAGCTCAATGGTTTCCCTCATTTGTAATAATTAGTTCACATCTAGGACTCTCCTAGCAGAGGATTACAATAACTCAAAAACCTAGGTATACAAGGTCATATAGGATGAGACTAAATGAAAGGATCTCTAGGATATGGGAACAAGAGCTATATCTTGTGTCATCGTTGCTCTTAATCTTGTGTGATTTTTGTCCTTAATCTACTATGTTATTTCTCATCTCTTATTTTGCCCTTTGGTTAATGTCAGATTGTTACTGTATCTGATTTTTTCCCTGGCATATTGTATATATGTTTATTTGTTTATGTCAAATAGGAAAGGGAAGGGGGGAAACAAGATGATTGGGAAGGGGAGGGGAGAGGGAACTGGGGACAAAAACATGTGGAGTGGAATAAATGTGTGAGAAGTAATGCAGTCCACTACCTGTAAATGTAGTCGTAACCCCTCTATACATTACCCTGAAAATAAAAAAGAGACTATAAAAATATCTGTAGAAAATGAGGCTGGATGATGGAAACAACCAGATGCCCTACTACAAAAAATGTGATACATGCACGCACACACACACACACACACATACACACACAAACACACACACACACACACACACACACACACACAATGGAATGATACATAGCCAACCGACAAGATAAAATAATGGCATTCTCGGGGAAGTGGATGAAAAGGAAAAAAATCATATTAAGTGAAGTAAGCCAAACTCAAAGGAACGTAGGCCCAAGAGTCTCCCTCATTTGTCAAATTCAGTAGAAACCTAGGGCTCTGCTACCAGAGATTTACAATAGAACAAAATCTAGAGACATCGTCACAAACAGTATGACACTAAATGTAAGGACCTCCAAGGTAAAGAAACAAAACTCATATGAGTGATTGTTGCCCTTAATGAACTATGTGATCTCTTATCTCTTTTACTAGCCTTTGGTTATATCATATTGTTACAATATTATACCTTGTTTTCTGATATATTTCATATGTGCCTAATTGGTTATTTGAAATTGGATAGGGAAGGGGGGAAATAACATGAGTGGGGGTAGGAGAGGGGAAATGGGGACCATATCATTACATGGAGTATCGAACTTTGAGAAGTAATGCACCTTCTATCTGGTGAATATAATGTAACCCTTCTATAAATTACAATAAAAATAAATACATAAAAAGAAGATCTGCACAGAAAAAAATAATAATGGCATTTTTGGGGTAGTGGATGAAATTAGAGTGAATCCTGTTGAGTGAGATAAGTCAAGACCAAGGAACAAAAGGTACATGGTATCCTTAATATATGGATATTAGTTTCAAACAGTAGTAGAGCGATGATTGAATAGTTGATACCCAAAGTTCTGGACATAATTTTGGAGATATAAACATAACTACATAGACATAAAAATCTAGGATAGACTATACACTCTATAGACATGTGTTTTATTATAGATTAATCTGTAACTATGACATACAAAGACTCAGCTTAATTTTTACTATATTCTAAAATTTATGTGCCAGTGATTGTATAGCGATTCCCTTCTTGAATACTTGTCGGTTAAACAAAAACATTTGAAATATGATGTAAAATTCAATGTTAATAAATTTTTTTAAAAAAAGATGCTAGAGGTTAATACCACTAATGTACTTGCTCTAAGTGGTACAGAAATTTTCTTAATGAATCAAGGGGTTTTACTACATCTTTATGCAATTATTTTAGTTCTGAGTGTTCTACACTCAATGATACTTATGGAACGATGATATAGCTGACTGTGTAGATGGTATGAAGACATACTGGCCTAAACGTAGAATAAAGCATTGGTAAGTGGCTGTTAGCTGTCCAGATTCTACTGGAATATGTGGAATGAATTTATTAAGCACAATGCAGGATCTTAGTCAGATCAGGATCAAGATTATGTGGTTCCATGAGATGAATGAGGAAAGATCAGAAAAATCTACTAAGATATCCAGATATACTTTTGAAACTAAGGTATCTGGACTCCTTTTTTTTTCTTTCTTGGTGGGGATCTTGACCTTTGGACCTGGGCAAGGTCTCTTAGTTCTTTTTCCTCAAGGCTAATGCTGTACCAGTTTTAGCCACAACTCCACTTAGTTTTTGGGTGGATAAGTGGAGAGAAGAATCTTACAGTTTTTTTTTGTTTTCGTTTTATTGCTTGCAAAGGCTTTGAATCACCTTCTCCCTGGCTAGTAGAATGACAATTATGACCCCCCAGCGCCTGGCTAGTGATTTTTTGAAAATTGGACTTTCTTCCAAATCACGTAACTGGTTCCTAGCAAAGTTTTGAAGCCTGACTTAAATGTGACAGATTTTTGTCACTTGGAGACACTCTGTGCTGAACGTTCGAAATCTACCAGCTGGGTCACAGTGGCACTTCCAGTTTTTGTTTATGTGGTGCTGAGGAATGGAATCCAGGGTTTCATACATGCTAGGCAAGCTACATTTTCAGCCCAAGGTTTTATGTTTTGTTTTTTCAGTGTTGTTGCTTCTAAGGTACTGTATGATGTTCTTTCATTTTCTTTGCTTTTTACCTCTTTTCTTCTTTTCCCTCTAGTTTTATTCTCTGTAGTCACTGTATTGAATTCGGGTACCCTGTGTCTTGTACATAGGTTTATGTGATTTGGGGAAAGGAGAGGGTATAATTAAATGGTAAAAAAAAACAAAGGAAAAAGGGTGAACCAATTGAACAGTGATAATTGGAAGACACTAAAGGGAAATGAACTGAACAATCTAGGTGGAGAGGGGGCTGAGGGTAGGAAAACAGAGAAAAATGAGGGAGGGGATAACAATTTTCTTAAGAAATGTGTTCATTACTTATGTAACCATATGCCAACTATATATTGACTTAACAAAAAAAATTACTTAAAAAATAATTTAGCCGGGTATGGTGGCTCACACTTGTAAATGTAGCTACTCAAGAGGCTGGGATCCAAGGATAGCAGTTCAAAGTCAGCCTGGGCAGTGAAGTCCATGTGACTCTTATCTCCAATTAACCACCAGAAACCCAGAAGTGGCCCTATGGCTCAAGGGAAAGGGCAGTAGTCTTGAGCTGAAAAGCTCAGTGACAAGACCCAGGTGCAGAATTACAGTCCCATGACTTGAATGATGAATGATACTAGCCAGGCCCTGTGCGCTCACACTTGGAATCCTATCTACACAGAATCAGGTTTGAATCCAGCCCAAACAAATTGCATGATATTGTGATTTACAGTTCATTACCAAAAATCTGGAAGTGGAGCTGTAGATCAAGTGGTAGAACACTAGCCTGAAGCAAAAAAAATACATTTAAGGACAGTTCCCAGGCCCTGGGTTCAAGTCCCAGGACTTGCATAAAACAAACAAAACGTGACGCTGAGTCCTCCACCATTTGGTGTTATAGTTCAATATTCTTGATATGCTTCTTAGAAATTAAGTCCCTAGCAAATACTCTCCCCTGAAATTCTGCTTCATAGCTGATTCATAGAATTTCAGCATCATTACTATCACCTTCCAGTTAGCATAGCAGTCTACTACTGAAAATTTGAAGAAAACTTTTGAGTAATCGTAATAAATCTGTGTATCATCTGCACACACATCAAATCAGCAGCAGCTATGTTCTACTATTATCTAAATGTATTTAATCCCTTCTTGAGTTAATGAGCCTTAAAGAGTAAAACATATGACATAGTTATGAAACTAACAGTGACCATTCTTCTACCTAATATTGTAATATAAGTTTATAAATGCAAGGACTATTCTGAAGTGTGTAGAAGATAGCTTTTAATTATAATATTCTCATGAAGTATAGTTTTTAAGAAACATGTTGCTTGCTTTGGGATAGCAAAGGCAAGGAAAAATGATATAGGTAAGTTCCCTATTTATCACAAGGAAAATACTATTGGGTTTAGATCAACTTCATTCATTCCGTGCTGTTGAAACAAACATTTGCAATTCCTGAGGCCAATCACTTCATTGTGATGCACAATCAGCCAGCTTAGATCAATCTTCCAAAAAAGGAAAGGAACAAATGAGAAGCAATTAAGGTTTCCAAAATGAACCACTTGGTGGTGGAAGCTCACATTTGTAATTCCATCTACTCAAGGCCTGAAATCCAAGGATCTGGATTAAGTCTGTCTGGGATGAAAATATTCCTGTCTGAAACATCATCTCTGTTATCACAGCCCAGCTGATACACTCTGCCCAAAAGGTTCCAAACACCAAAGTCCATTCCTATCTGAAATACTAGCAAACGTACTCACACATTATTTCCTCTTTGGGAGATAGTTGAAACATGTACCAGAAACATTTCCCTGGCTTCAGAGTGGAAGTGGAATTATATACTCACTAGAAGCCCATCTAGTAAATTACAGTCAATCATCTTTCCTCACATCTTGTTAGTTAAATTGAACAATGAGTGTTTGGATCAGAAGCGATGTGTATGAGCATACAGGTTGTAAAAGTACTGTAATCCTAGCTAGTCAAGATAAGCTGAGACCTGAGGATTCCAGTTCAAAATCAGCCATGCAATAAATTCCATAAGATTTTTACCTCTAATTAAGCAGCAAAAAACAGAGCGTTGAATTGTGCTTAAAATGCCACAGGCCTAAGCTTTCATAAAAGTGCTAAGGGGTAGCATTCAGAATGCCCACTCTCTCCACTCCTTTTTAACACAGTACTAGAATTCCTAGGCAGTGCAATAAGGCAAGAAGCAAGCATAAAGGGGATCCAAGTAGGGAAAGAGGAAATAAAAGTATCCCTCTTTGCAGATGACATGATTCTGTATTTAAAGAAACCTATAGAGTCTACTCCCAAGCTCCTTGAGCTGATTCAAAGCTTTGGAAGTGCAGCAGGCCATAAAATCAACCCTCACAAATCAACTGCCTTCCTTTATGCCAACAGTGAGAGGAACGAGGCAATAATCAGGAAAGAAACTCCTTTCACAATAGCCTCAAAGAAAATAAAGTACCTAGGAATAAGCTTAACTAAGAATGTAAAGGACCATTTAGATGAAAACTTTAAAACCCTAAAAAAGGAAATTAAAGCAGAACTAAGGAAATGGAAAAAGCTCCCGTGCTCCTGGATTGGAAGAATCAACATTGTGAAAATGACAATCTTGCCAAGGGCTATCTACAAATTCAATGCAATACCCATCAACATCCCAATGTCATTCTTTAAAGAAATAGAAGAGGCAAATCAAAATTTCATATGGAATAATAAAAGACCCCGTATACCAAAAACACTTCTTAGCAGAAAGAACAGCGCTGGAGGAATTTCAATTCCAAACTTTAGACTCTATTACAGAGCTATAATTCTCAAAAGAGCTTGTTACTGGCACAAGAACAGGCCTGAAGTCCAATGGAATAGAACTGCGGACCCAGATATTAAACCACAGACCTATGGCCACCTATTCTTTGACAAGGGAGCCAAAAAAATAGAATGGAAGAAAGATAGCCTCTTCAACAAGTTGTGCTGGCAGAACTGGTTAAGCACCTGCAGAAAACTAAAGTTGGATCCTTCTTTGTCACCTTGCACTAGAATTAACTCCAAATGGATCAAAGACCTGGAGGTAAAAGCTGACACACTGAAAAGTTTACAGGAAGGAATACGAGATACACTAGGCCTCCTTGGCACAGGTCGAAACTTGCGTAATAAAGACCAAGAATCACAACAAATCAGAGAAGGGCTGGATAAGTGGGAATGCATTAAACTGCAGAGCTTTTGTATGGCAACGGATATAGCTGGTAAATTAATCAGGAAACCTACAGAGTGGGAGAAGATCTTCACCAACCAAACAACGGACAAAGGCCTCATATCTAAAATATATCAACAACTCAAAAAATTGAATCACTCCAAAACTAACCTCCAAAGTAACACCCATCCCATGAAAGAATGGGACAAAGGCTTAAAGAGAGTCTTCTCTGGAGAAGAAACAAAAATGGCCTATAGACACATGAAGAAATGCTCCACATCCCTGGTCATGAAATAAATGCAAATCAAAACAACTCTAAGATTCCACCTCACTCCATTTAGAATGGCCAGGATCAGGAAAACGAATGACAACAGATGCTGGAGGGGATGTGGCCAGGAGGGATCACTACTACACTGTTGGTGGGAGTGCAAACTCGTTCAACCACTATGGAAAGCAGTGTGGCAGTGCCTCAAAAGGCTAAACATGGAACTCCCCTATGACCCAGCAATTCCACTACTTGGCATTTACCCAACAATCCAGAAACAAGCGCATACTAAACCCACTAGCACAACAATGTTCATTGTAGCACTATTCACCATAGCAAAGATATGGAACCAACCCAGATGTCCCTCAGTTGATGAGTGGATCAACAAGTTGTGGTATTTGTACACAATGGAATTCTATGCTGCTGTCAGAAAGAATGACATCGCCCCATTTGTTAGGAAATGGAAAGACTTAGAACAAATCATATTAAGTGAAGTAAGCCAGACTCAAAGGAACTTAGGCTCAGTGGTTTCCCTCATACTCATAATCAGTAGAAACCTTGGGCTCCACTAGCAGAGATTTGCAATAGAGCAAAAGGCCATATATAAGGCCATATAATGTGAAGCTAATTGAAAGGACCTCCAGGATATTGAAACAAAAGCCACATAATGAATGATTGTTGTCCTTAATGTACTATGTTGTCTCTCATCTCCTTTGCTGTCCCTTGGTTATCCCATATTGGTATAGTATCTCACTTTGTTATCTGATATATTGAATTTATTTGTATTTGGATATTTGAAATTTGATAGGGAAGGGGGGAAAACCAAGACGGGTGGGGGGTGTGGGGTTGGAGGGAAATGGGTACCAAGACATGTGAAAGGGTATCAATGTATGTGAATTAATGCACCTTCTATCTGGCAAATATCATGGAACCCTTTTACTAATTACAACAAAAACAATTTTAAAAAAAAGAAAGTTGCAGTGTGTGGGGAGGATGATGGGGTCAAATACATTTCTTCTTAGAAATATACCTCATCTGGATGCCCTGGATTTTCCTGGCCTTCTTCTTAGAGAAAGGCCTGTTATACTGGATTTGTGGCTTGGCAATGATCTAGCATGTACATCTTCGAGTAAGACATCCACAACTTCCATGCCTGAGACTCGAGTTTCCTGACCTTTGGCAACAGCATAGCAACATCTTTCTTCCTCCTGAGCCACATGCCACGTGAGCTGCCTTGAGCTGGTTGTTAGTTACAGTGGCTTGGTTACCAGGGTTCCATATTCTGTTCCATTGTGAGGGAGGCAGGGTCACCTTTCAGGGCCCAATGACCAAAGATCCTTGCTCACAGAAGACCTCACCAAAGACATACTGGAGGCTGAATCTCTCCTCCAATCTCACAATATACATTTGGATGTCGTAAACAGCACACCTTATTTGTCAAATCCCAATGTCTTCCACTAGGCCCAACTACCAGTCTGGTCTCAGGCTCAAGGAGCCTTCCTTAGGTAAGATCCAAACTTAGGTGTCAATATTGCCCTCATCCTTACAAAACATTTGTTTCACAGTGCCATCTCTGCCTGCATTTTGCCCCTTGAAGAATTTTTTTTCGTTTTTTCTAGTCTTGGGACTTGACCTCAGAGTGTGAACATTGTTCTTGGGCTTTCTTTAGGCTTTAGCTGTCCCACCGAGCCACAGCACCACTTGCAGCGTTTTCTATGTATGTGGTAATGAGGAATCAAACCTGAGTCTTTTTGCGTGGTAGCCAAGGACTCTACCACTAGGTCAAACACACAGGGCATCTTGCACATATTTTTGACGTCAATATACTAGGATACTATTAGGTTTCTGTATCCTAATCAATTTTTTCCTGATGGTTAGCTTTGCTGTCATGTGCAAAAAATGCAAGAGGGAAAAACACAGAAGAATTAGTGAAATTTTAAAAAAAACATTACACACATAGATAAGTGTTCATTCTTAGTAGGAGAAAGGATATTTTGATATGATTATGATGACTTTATAATGACTATGCCAGGGTTGAGAGTTTGGCATAGTGGTACAGTGCTTGCCTAGTATCCATGAAGATCTGGGTTTGATTGCTCAGTATCACATAGATAGAAAATCTAGATGTGGCACTGTGGCTCAAGTGGCAGAGGGCTAGACTTGAGAAAACCCGAGGACAGTGCTCAGGCCCTGAATTCAAGCCCCAAGACTGGCAGAAAGATAAAAGAAAATAAAAATGCTTTTTACGAGCTAATTCACTCACAGCATTTGCTTCTGAAATCTTCGTTTCTGCATCTTGTGAAATACCCCTTTCCCTCAACGTAGACAAGAAAAACAGATCCATCCCATGGTCCACTGTGAGGCCACTGGTTGGGCTAAGAGCTAGTCGTGCAGCAACACATTAAGTTTTATTCTAATACTTTCCAAACTTTGTACTCAAATATGCTACCTACTTACCAACTTAGGTCACTTATCCTTATGCTATACCTTTTCTTCATGACTACAATATTCTTACACTCCTACGTTAATCCTCTTGTACCTCCCCTGACCTCTCTCATTCTTTTTTTCTATCTCTGGACCTCTGCTCATCTTACAACCCTTATACTACATGTTGGCTCTACACATGGATCTACACATGATGGCTGTTGAGCAATATTGTATATGTAGGTGGTTAATGATTCTCTAGGCTCAGAGGGACTTAAAGACAATCGAGATTGGAGTGAGAGGCTTATTGTTTTGGGTATAAATCGCTTATCAGTGGTTGTATTAGACTGGTCTGTAAGTGCACAAAAAGAAAGAGTGATAATACCAATCAAAACTTGTGAACATCTAGTGTCTGCCAGCTACAGAGGTCTAGGTTGGTTATATCTGAAAAAATATAATGGTATTTAGTAGTAATCTTGCTCCCATTTTCAAATGGGCAGAACAAGAAACTCAAGAAAAATGTCAAATCAAGAAACAACATCCCCCACCCAATGTAAACAGACAATGGAACAGTCACTGGCAAACCAAGAGAAGAGTCTTGCAAGTGCTACACAAATGCAATTGATAAACATCATTAATGAAAAATGTGAAAATATAAAGAAAGAGATAATGGAGGAAGCCATAGCTGAACAAGAGGAAAGCATAAATAAGGTGATAAGTGAAAAAGAAGAAGCCATAAAGGAGGCCATAATAAAGGTTTTTCAAAGAAAGATGGATGAATTCATAGAATCCACAAATAAAACCGTGACCAAACTCCAGGAAATGTCCAAAGAAAATAAAGCTACTGAGCTAACCACTCAAAAGGAAATCAAGGAGATTAAGAAATCCATACATGATCTAAAACAAGAGATGAAAGGCATCAAAAGTGAGCAATTAGAAGCTAGGGAGATGAAAAATAAAGTAGATAGTTTTGATAGCAGGTTAGACAATGCAGAGGAGAGAATTTCCGGGGCTGAAGATAATTTAGTTATTATAGAGAAAGAACAGAAAATGAGTCAATCCAAATCTAGGAAATATGAGAGAGCGCTTCAGGAGGTCCAAGATACAGTTAGGAAGCCTAATTTAAGGCTAGTTGGTATTGAGGAGGGCGTGGAGAAAGAGGTCAATGGTATTGGAAATATACTTCAGGGAATCATCTCAGAGAATTTCCCAAATATCCAGAAGGGCAGGCCCATCCAGATACAAAAAGCTTTTAGAACCCCAAACAGACCTGACCAGAAAAGAACATCCCACCGCCACATTGTGATCCGAACTGGATGAATAGAAACGAAAGGAAAGATCCTAAAGGCAGCCAGGGAAAAGGGATCAGTAACCTATAAAGGCAAACCAATCAGAATAACCCCAGATTTCTCAGCAGAGACCATGCAAGCACGAAGTGACTGGAAGCATATATGTCATGCCCTTAAATCAAATAACTACCAACCAAGAATACTGTACCCAGCTAAGCTCTCATTCATAACTGAGGGAACAATAAAAACATTCCATTCCCTGGAAAAGCTGCAACAATATGTCGAAACAAAACCAACCCTACAGAGAATTCTCAAAGATGCTCTATACATAGAAAACCAAAATGAATGCAATGTAGGGAAAGAAATGGCACCTAAACAGCATACCATCTAAGGACCACAAGAACTGTCAAGACACAGGCCCTACTGAAAGCTTTTAAAAATGGTAGGAACTAATAAATATCTCTCAATCCTAACTCTCAATATCAATGGACTTAACTCTCCAATTAAACGGCATAGGCTGTCTAGTTGAATCAAAAAGCAAGAGCCATCGTTCTGCTGTCTTCAAGAGACACATCTTACCCCAAAACAATCATCTTTTGAAAGTGAGAGGTTGGAATAAACTCTATCAAGCTAACTGCCCCCATAAACAGGCTGGAGTTGCCATCCTCATATCAGATACAATAGACTTCAAACTAAAATTAGTAAGAAAAGACAAAGAAGGTTACTACATACTACTAAAGGGATCTTTCCTCCAGGAAGACAACGATTCTAAATATTTACACACCCTTTTGAAGATTCTCAAAAGATTGAAGATTCTGCCAGTGTAAGTTAGATTCCGGCATTGATATTAAATAATGTAATGAGTAGGGATTTATATTTGAAATATCACTGTTGACAAAATCTAACACACATTTGCTTTTGATTTCCCAAGAAGTTCAGTACAAGCTAACATGTGTGGCATATATCGACTGGGAGAAATGATTCAAAATATGTGACTCATTTGAACAGGAGTCAGTGAAAAGATACAGAAGCAGGATACCCATATTGTGATAATTTGTATCTTTTGCATATTTTGTGTTTGTTATTAATTCCATTTGTAGTGTACATTTCTAGGTAAAAACTTTTAAAATGTTTCCAAACAATTTGTTATTTCAACAGCAAAAAAAGACCTTTTATGCCTGATAAAATTCACAGAATCCAAATTTTTTCATATTATTTTTTGTTGTTGTTGTTGTTTTTGGTGGGTCATAGATCTTGAACTCAGCCTGGGCACTATCCCTGAGCTCTTCAGCACCAGGCTACCACCTTACCCTGGAGCCAAGCCCCATTTCCCATTTTCTAAAGGTAAATTGGAGATAAGAGTCTCACGTCTTTTTGTGCCAGGATGGCTTTAAACCTTGATCCTCAGATCTCAGCCTCCTGAGTAGCTAGGATTATAGAAGTGAGCCACCACCCCATCGTGCTCAGCTTTCTGTTTTTTTTTTAAACAAGCCCTTTTGCTGGAACTCGGTCTGAGCACTGTCCTTCAGCTTTCCTCAAGCCTAGTGATCTTCTACTTGAGCCAAAGCACTACTTCTGGTTTTTTCTGTGTATGTGGTACTGCGGAATTGAACCTTCGTCTTCATACAAGCACTCTACAACTATGCCAAACTCCCAGCCCCTCCACATTAATTTTTATGATAGATCTTTCCATGCATCTAGGATGGCTAGAAATCCTTCTTGAGTTTCCCAAGATCAGGGAGTATAGGTGTGTCCCATCCTGTGTGGCTACATAACCATTGTTTAGGGTACAGTTCTCTCTTCATTCTACCCTTCTAGAGCAATTTTCATCTTCCATGTATAATCATTAAACATTCAGCTCCTGTTCCTCTCTTCTCCATTCTCTGGAACCATCGTGCTTTTTGGCTCTAAGGGTTTGTTGATCCTTGGAAGCTCTGGAAGGGAAAACATACCCTAGCTCTTCCTTTATGACTGCTGTATTTTTAATTTACTGTAATCAAGATTCATCTGTAAAATATAGTAAAATGTTATTCCTTTTCAATGCATTGATTTGCATATTTCTATCTTTTGATTATTATTAATAGTTGTGAATGGATTCTCCACATATTTGTTCTAGTCTCTGCTTTCTCTTCCGTTAGGTACAAATGTAGAAATAGAAGTGTTGGACCATATTTCTATGTAATTCTATATTTAGTACTTTTTTAGCACTCTCCACGCAATTTTTGATTGTTTTATATTCCTTGCAGAACTATTCCAAAGTTCTACTTCTTCTCACTACCTTCCCAGTAATAGTTAGACTTTGAAAGTTGTTTTTTTGTATGCGTGTGTGTCTGTGTGTGTTTGTGTGTGTGTATGTGGATCTTTTTGTTTAAAACTATATTTATATTAACATATTTAAAGTAATGATTTCATTGTAATTTTAATTTTTCTCATGACTGTTAATATTGAACTTCTTTCTACATTTGAACTACTATTTCTATATATTCTTTTTAGAAAATCCTCTCCAATTTCCAATTTTTTCCCTTTTTTTGTGGGGTGTGGGGAAAGTCATGGGGCTTGGACCTTGGGCCGTGAGCTCTTTAGTTTAAGGCTATTGTCCTACCCTGAGTATTGCCCCTCAGTTCTTCTGCTCACAGCTCCCTAGACCTCTTCCCATTATATACAGAACAAAGGTCATCCTCAGTCT